>NC_088409.1:77286927-77374427 GCF_034236695.1 Oncorhynchus nerka
TAGCGGATGCGAGCTTCAACTGGAAGCCAGTGGAGAGAGCGGAGGAGCGGGGTGACGTGAGAGAACTTGGGAAGGTTGAACACCAGACGGGCTGCGGCGTTCTGGATGAGTTGTAGGGGTTTAATGGCACAGGCAGGGAGCCCAGCCAACAGCGAGTTGCAGTAATCCAGACGGGAGATGACAAGTGCCTGGATTAGGACCTGCGCCGCTTCCTGTGTGAGGCAGGGTCGTACTCTGCGGATGTTGTAGAGCATGAACCTACAGGAACGGGCCACCGCCTTGATGTTATTTGAGAACGACAGGGTGTTGTCCAGGATCACGCCAAGGTTCTTAGCGCTCTGGGACGAGGATACAATGGAGTTGTCAACCGTGATGGCGAGATCATGGAACGGGCAGTCCTTCCCCGGGAGGAAGAGCAGCTCCGTCTTGCCGAGGTTCAGCTTGAGGTGATGATCCGTCATCCACACTGATATGTCTGCCAGACATGCAGAGATGCGATTCGCCACCTGGTCGTCAGAAGGGGGAAAGGAGAAGATTAATTGTGTGTCGTCTGCATAGCAATGATAGGAGAGACCATGTGAGGTTATGACAGAGCCAAGTGACTTGGTGTATAGCGAGAATAGGAGAGGGCCTAGAACAGAGCCCTGGGGGACACCAGTGGTGAGAGCACGTGGTGAGGAGACGGATTCTCGCCACGCCACCTGGTAGGAGCGACCTGTCAGGTAGGACGCAATCCAAGCGTGGGCCGCGCCGGAGATGCCCAACTCGGAGAGGGTGGAGAGGAGGATCTGATGGTTCACAGTATCGAAGGCAGCCGATAGGTCTAGAAGGATGAGAGCAGAGGAGAGAGAGTTAGCTTTAGCAGTGCGGAGCGCCTCCGTGATACAGAGAAGAGCAGTCTCAGTTGAATGACTAGTCTTGAAACCTGACTGATTTGGATCAAGAAGGTCATTCTGAGAGAGATAGCGGGAGAGCTGGCCAAGGACGGCACGTTCAAGAGTTTTGGAGAGAAAAGAAAGAAGGGATACTGGTCTGTAGTTGTTGACATCGGAGGGATCGAGTGTAGGTTTTTTCAGAAGGGGTGCAACTCTCGCTCTCTTGAAGACGGGAGGGACGTAGCCAGCGGTCAGGGATGAGTTGATGAGCGAGGTGAGGTAAGGGAGAAGGTCACCGGAGATGGTCTGGAGAAGAGAGGAGGGGATAGGGTCAAGCGGGCAGGTTGTTGGGCGGCCGGCCGTCACAAGACGTGAGATGTCATCTGGAGAGAGAGGGAGAAAGAGGTCAGAGCACAGGGTAGGGCAGTGTGAGCAGAACCAGCGGTGTCGTTTGACTTAGCAAACGAGGATCGGATGTCGTCGACCTTCTTTTCAAAATGGTTGACGAAGTCATCTGCAGAGAGGGAGGAGGGGGGGGAGGGGGAGGAGGATTCAAGAGGGAGGAGAAGGTGGCAAAGAGCTTCCTAGGGTTAGAGGCAGATGCTTGGAATTTAGAGTGGTAGAAAGTGGCTTTAGCAGCAGAGACAGAGGAGGAAAATGTAGAGAGGAGGGAGTGAAAGGATGCCAGGTCTGCAGGGAGGCGAGTTTTCCTCCATTTCCGCTCGGCTGCCCGGAGCCCTGTTCTGTGAGCTCGCAATGAGTCGTCGAGCCACGGAGCGGGAGGGGAGGACCGAGCCGGCCTGGAGGATAGGGGACATAGAGAGTCAAAGGATGCAGAAAGGGAGGAGAGGAGGGTTGAGGAGGCAGAATCAGGAGATAGGTTGGAGAAGGTTTGAGCAGAGGGAAGAGATGATAGGATGGAAGAGGAGAGAGAAGCGGGGGAGAGAGCGAAGGTTGGGACGGCGCGATACCATCCGAGTAGGGGCAGTGTGGGAAGTGTTGGATGAGAGCGAGAGGGAAAAGGATACAAGGTAGTGGTCGGAGACTTGGAGGGGAGTTGCAATGAGGTTAGTGGAGGAACAGCATCTAGTAAAGATGAGGTCGAGCGTATTGCCTGCCTTGTGAGTAGGGGGGAAGGTGAGAGGGTGAGGTCAAAAGAGGAGAGGAGTGGAAAGAAGGAGGCAGAGAGGAATGAGTCAAAGGTAGACGTGGGGAGGTTAAAGTCGCCCAGAACTGTGAGAGGTGAGCCGTCCTCAGGAAAGGAGCTTATCAAGGCATCAAGCTCATTGATGAACTCTCCGAGGGAACCTGGAGGGCGATAAATGATAAGGATGTTAAGCTTGAAAGGGCTGGTAACTGTGACAGCATGGAATTCAAAGGAGGCGATAGACAGATGGGTAAGGGGAGAAAGAGAGAATGACCACTTGGGAGAGATGAGGATCCCGGTGCCACCACCCCGCTGACCAGAAGCTCTCGGGGTGTGCGAGAGCACGTGGGCGGACGAAGAGAGAGCAGTAGGAGTAGCGGTGTTGTCTGTGGTGATCCATGTTTCCGTCAGAGCCAAGAAGTCGAGGACTGGAGGGAGACATAGGCTGAGATGAACTCTGCCTTGTTGGCCGCAGATCGGCAGTTCCAGAGGCTACCGGAGACCTGGAACTCCACGTGGGTCGTGCGCGCTGGGACCACCAGATTAGGTGGCTGCGGCCATGCGGTGTGGAGCGTTTGTATGGTCTGTGCAGAGAGGAGAGAACAGGGATAGACAGACACATAGTTGACAGGCTAGAGAAGAGGCTACGCTAATGCAGTGGAGATTGGAATGACAAGTGGACTACACGTCTCGAATGTTCAGAAAGTTAAGCTTACGTAGCAAGAATCTAATTGACTAAAATGATTAAAATGATAGAGTACTGCTGGGGTAGGCTAGCTGCGTTGTTGACACTACCCTAATCAAGTCGTACCGTTGAGTGTGAAGTTTCTACAATGCTGCTTATCGGGAGCTAGCTGGCTAGCTAGCAGTGTTGGTTACGTTACGTGCGTAGGAGAACGACAATAGCTGGCTAACTAACCTAGAAAATCGCTCTAGACTACACAATTATCTTTGAAACAAAGACGGCTATGTAGCTAGCTATGTAGCTAGCTACGATCAAACAAATCACACCGTTGGGACTGTAATGAAATGAAGTGAAAAAGTGATACTACCTGTGGAGCGACGCGAATGCGACCGGGATGCGAAAGTTCTATTCAGTAGACGTTGGCTGGCTGTTGGCTAGCTAGGAGTGTCTCCTACGTTAAGGACGACAAAATAGCTGGCTAGCTAACCTCGGTGAATTAAGATAATCACTCTAAGACTACACACTCTAAACTACACAATTATCTTGGATACGAAGACAGCAAAGACAACTATGTAGCTATCTAATACTACACTAATCAAGTCGTTCGGTTGAGTGAGATAGTTACTACAGTGCTACGGTAGCCGGTGAACGTATGCTAGCTGCTAGGCAGATAGGAGGGCGACGAAATACAATAATAACGCAATTATCACTCTAAGACTCCACACTCTAAGCTACACAATTATCTTGGAAACGAAGACAGCAAAGACAACTATGTAGCTAGCTATGTAGCTAGCTAACACTACACTAATCAAGACGTTCAGTTGAGTGTGATAGTACTACAGTGCTACGGTAGACGGTGAACGTGTTGGACAGATAGGAGACGACGAAATACGATAATTACGCAATTATCTTTGATACAACGACGACTATGTAGCTAGCTAAGAGGAAATTGCTAAGATTAGACAAATCAGACCGTTGTACTATAATGAAATGTAATGAAATGTAATGAAAAAGTTATACAACCTGCAGACCGAAGCGCGGATGCGACCAGATCGCTCCAACCCGGAAGCGATCTGGGGTGAGTGGCATGATCCCCCCAATGGCATGATCCCCCCAAAAAACAAAACAAAGGGCGGACGAGTATGGATTTCAGTGTGTTGGATGACAGAAAGGATTGCATAATTTACCCTCCTTTTTCTCTCCTCCTCTCTTCCCCTCTTCCACCCCTCTTCCACTCCCCTTACTACCCCCCCCCGATCTCATTTCCCTCCCTCTCCCTCACTCTCTATCTTTCTGGCTAATTTAAAATTTGTCAAACGCGGGCGTCTTCTGGATGGCTGGCCTTTGATATTTTGCGAGCTCCATTTGGCACAAACAAGCCGCGGGCCTCTCTTCCTGCTGACTGCTGCAGTAGTGCCGGGCCCTCCATTTATCTTGCCCTGACGACTGAATGCTTACTCATTACAGGGGCCCTCGCCAGGTTAACCCTCACATCTCTCCCCAACACACACACACAGACACACACAGACACACATTAGGTTCACAACGCACACACACACGCACATTTACACACACACATTAGGCTCACAAACGCACGTACACATGCACACTGACATGCACACATTAGGTTCACAAACACACACTTACACGCACATATTAGGTTCACACACGCACACTGACACGCACACATTAGGTTCACAAACGCACTCTTACACACACTTATTAGGTTCGCCAACACATGCACACTCCATGTGCGCACACACATAGTCATTATGTTTACAAACATGTTCAGGTCAACACAGACACCAACTGTGATTATGTTGGTGAACACGCGTTAGCAAACCAACCCACAGCATGCATAATAGCATATAGAAAAGGAAGTGGTGAACAGGTAGTCAACAGAATGCATTGTTATTTCAACCTCTCTGCTAGTGATGCTGTTATTTCACCATCCAACACAATGCAACAGTCTACCTAAAAACAGTCTAGCTATATCATGCATAGATACCAGTGATGTGTGTATGTGTGTGTGTGTGTGTGTGTTTGTGTGTGCGTGTGCATGCGTGTGTGTAACCCTTTCAGTTCCTTCCCCTGGGGATATGTGTCAATCTGAGCGTCCACAGATCAATCAGAGTATGATTAAGCTTTTCATTCTCCAGCAATTGATTTGATTCACAGCTGAAAATACGCATATGTCGGTTGGCATTGTGCCGAGGAGGGGCTCTGTGTTTTAGGCTGGGGCTGGCGCTTCAGTGGCTGGGCATTGCTGATTGAACTAGCAATGGGACTGTTGGTACAGGGCCTGGATCCTAGGGCTGGGCTGGGTGCTGGCGCTGAGGCTGGGATGAGATGTGGTAGAGGATAGAGCTTGGTGTTGGGTAGACATTGTAGGACTGCCTGGAGCTGCAGATTGCCGGCTGGTGGGCTGGTCTGTCTGTGTTGAGACTGACAGATTGGATTTGACAGGGATCAATCTCACAGCTGATGAGCAAGGGGGTCTAGGGAGAAGAGATCCAATGCTGCATTACGTGTTTGGAGGCGGACTAATACACACGCGCGGACGTACACATACTCCCAGATATGGCCACCTCTCTCTCCAGTCCTCTACACTCACCCCTGTGGGTCTTGGTAAAGGGCCTGAGATAAAAATGGAGATTTTCTGCCTGATTTTCCCCCCCAAACCGAGACGCTCCATCCTCTCCTGCCTCCCGATTCATAATTACGTGGAGTGATCCTGCGTCCCGAGGTCGTTTAAGTAATTACTGAGCCGATTAAACGCTTAAAGGGCATTTAGGATCAGAGACTATGCCTGCCTCACCCAAGGGAGAGGTTGATTGGCCAAAACAAGTTTGGAACAAAGGCAGATGAAGTGGGGGCTGTGGGGGCGGGCGCATCTCAAAATTCTAAAGACAAAGGATGGGAAACCATACTCTGGCGAACGTTGGGGAACAATGAAACTACTTTTTGTCTTGCAGCTGTTTTCATATATGATTCACACTATGTTGCCTGTAAAAACAATTGTTTATATGATCGTCTTTCAAACTCTTTCTAGTTGGCATTCACCTTTTATATCGCAATTTCTTTAGGATCAGTGCCATCTGGGAACCTTGGGATGTACCCACCCTAAGTCCTAACCTTACCCCTTACCTTAACAATTTTAAATGTCAACTTCAATGAGGTAGGGAAGTCCCAAGGATCCCAGATAGCACAGACCATTGATTTAGTTGGAACGATGAAGAGGTATTCAACTTTGAACCTTTTGTTGCGTCAAATGTCATGGTAACCTGACGTGACAGCAGGAAGTTATACTAAAATACCCGATAGAGTTCCCTTTTCTTTCTTCACATTCACAACAGTAAGTTAGCAGCACGCCGTACTTGTAAATAATTGATAATATAATTACTTTGTAATGTGTTCATTTTCCTGTTATGGTGAATAAAACGTTAAAGAGTTCAAATCTAAATTTAAACAGATAAACTGTATACACTAAAGTATGTGGACACCCATTCAAATGAGTGGATTCAGCTATTTCAACCAAAACCGTTGCTGACAGGTGTATAAAATTGAGCACACAGTCATTCAATCTCGATAGACAAACATTGCCAGTAGAATGGCCTTACTGAAGAGCTCAGTGACTTTCAAAATGTCTGCCCTGCTAGAGCTGCCCCGGTCAACTGTAATTGCTTAGTGGACTGTTATTGTGAAGTGGAAACGTGTAGGAGCAAAAACAGCTCTGCCGCGATGTGATAGGCCACACAAGCTCACAAATCATCTGTTCTTGGTTGCAACACCCACTACCGAGTTCCAAACCTCATCTGTAAGCAACGTCAGCATAAGAATTGTTTGTCGGAAGCGTCATGAAATGGGTTTCCGTGGTCGAGCAGCCTCACGCAAGCCTAAGTTCACCATGCGCAATGCAAAGCATCAGCTGGAGTGGTGTAAAGCTTGCCGCCATTGGACTCTGGAGCAGTGGAAACACGTTCTCTGGAGTTATGAATCATGTTTCACCAACTGGCAGTCCGACGGACGAATCTGGGTTTCGCAGATGACAGGAGACGGCTACCTGCCCCAATGCGTAGTGCCAACTGTAAAGTTGGGTGATGGAGGAATAATGGTCTGGGGATGTTTTTCATGGTTCGGGCTAGGCCCCTTAGTTCCTTTGAAGGGTAATCTTAACACTACAGCATACAATGACATTCTAGATGATTCTGTTAAACAGTTTGGGGAAGGCCCTTCCTGTTTCAGCATGACAATGTGCACAAAGCAGTTGTGTACGGTTGTTACAGCAGCAACTGGGGGACCAACTCCATATTAATGCCCATCATTTTGGAATGAGGTGTTCGAGGAGCAGGTGTCCACATATCTTTGGTCATGTAGTGTATGTTCTGGTAATTAGCTATATTAGCTGGCTAGCAAGCTAGTTTAAGTTAGCTAACAAGGTAGCAACTAACCAAAACATTGTCTAGAAAGTTGTGTGTAGTTTCCTAGCTTGCTAGATTTACTCAACCTGGACTCAGTTTGAGTCAATCCAGGACACCTCATTTAGTATGATATGCTATGTTTCATATGGTATGTAATAATTTGTGGTAGTCCAACAATACCTTACGAATTACATTGCTATTTGGACCAGGCTGTACGATGGAAGGGGACATTTATACCAGTGGCGGTCGCTGCCGTTTAAGATGAGGGAGGAATCTTGAGGTTTCCCTATACCCATCATGAGGTTGCTACAACCCAGCCTATGAATGAAAGTTTACAACATAGGTGCACACAGGTCGAGAGAAACATTTGATGTGACAGACAGTGACACATTCAATACCGCCTTGCACACTCTTGCCTGCATTGTTTTGCCTGCATTGTTTTTATTAGACAAATTCAGGTATGTTTATCCCTGTTTCATTCTATTTGCCTCCATTTAAGAAACATTTTTCAATAGAATGGGCAGAATGAACACACCCTTGATCACACGCAAACAGTTTCATAACCACATACAAGCAGCTTGTTGTATTCCTTCTCACATCTACACCCTCTCCTCCTCTCACCTTTTCCTTTTGCTCATGGACTTCAATGCACAACACCAGCTGTCTGTGACTAGGCAGAAATGTTTTTCCAAGCCAAACCTTCATATCATTACTGCTACACACAACCTACATAGTTGTCACCATATTAGGTAAAGTAACACCATAGTCAACATAGCTAATAGAACTAATGTGTTAGTAAACCCTCTACAATCCTGCAGTACAGTGTTCAGTCAGTAAGCAGTTCAGTGTTCAGTCAGTAAGCAGTTCAGCCGTTGCACTGGCGGGCCAAAAGCTTACCTTGACTTGGAAGAATACCAGTGTTGGATAGTCATAGCCAGCTAGCTAACATATCATCCCTCTGTTATAGCCAGCTAGCTAACATATCATCCATTTGTTTGAGTAGGCTAAACTAGCTAGCTGCATTTGCTAGTTAAGTCAGTGAAAGTGAAACAAATGACTAAATATAACTATCCCTCTCACTCTCTGTCTTGCTCCTCCTTCATTTCTGAAGATATACATTTGTTTGAAACTGTTCAACTATTGTCTTTCTCTCTCTTTGAGTCAACTACTCACCACATTTTATGCACCGCAGTGCTAGCTAGCTGCGTTCATTACTAGATTCATTCTTTGTTGCTTTGATTGGGTGGACATCATGTCAGTTCATGCTGCAAGAGCTCTGATAGTTAGATAATGTCTGCCGGAAGTTGTCATAATTACTGTGTAAGTCTATGGAAAGGGGTGAGAACCATGCAAACAATGTGTTTTAATAAATTATTTGGTGACGTAAATATATGTTGTATAGTTTTATCTAAAAGGGTAAAGTGTGTGTAAGTGTGCTCAGCTGCTTGTCTGCCCATCCAGAACGTCAGACACACTCCTCCAATCAGTCCATCATAGACAAGTATCGATCTAGGTCAGCCTCCATCTGACACACACACACACACACACACACACACACACACACACACACACACACACACACACACACACACACACACACACACACACACACACACACACACACACACACACACACATTCGCTTTTTCTGTTCTGTCTTTCTGTATTTTGTGGGCTCTCCAGGGAGAGTAGGCAATCTTTACTGCAGTGAGGCTTTAAATTGAGCAGAAAATAGACATTGACCTATTTGTTAATATCATCTTAATCGCTGGCCGCCCCATCCACTATGCAGGCTCTCAGCAGAGCACTTAAAGGCTCACCCTGTGCGTGTGTGCGTGTGTGTGAGAGTGCTGCCAGAGTAATGCCAGAGTAAGCTGGATGACGTCACTGCACAAGAGAAAATGTGCTCCATGCTCAAATAAATAACGTAGAGGTATATGTTCTCTTTGTTTGAATTAATATGGTTGAACAGGATGGCAAACAGGGTTTGAAGGGGAGCCTCTCCCTTCAGTAGTGAGTCTTACCTCCTGGTTGTGGCTACTGCCCTATTTACCGTCAGGAATTCTCCCATGGAAACGGCTGCATCGGAGATGTCGCTGTCCTCCGCCCAGTGGTGCTGAACTCTTGTGGCTACTGCCCTATTTACCGTCAGGAATTCTCCCATGGAGAACGGCTGCATCAGAGATGTCGCTGTCCTCCGCCCAGTGGTGCTGAACTCCAGAATTCCGTTTTTTGTCACTGTCCACTTAAGTGGTGCTGATTCGCTACTGAATCGCTGCTATTAGCCACTCTTCAAGCAACCACAAGTCTGTGATCTAGACTGCCCGTAGAAGGCCTCACAACATCCCTATCCCCTCCACTCCATCCCAGTAGAGCTCTTTTAGAAAGTGAAGCCTTTTAATTATCTCCTGATTACCTGTTAGATCACCTTAGCTAATGGAGAGCACCCCCCAGGGGACACATCCAATCAAACCCATCACACACAATTGGCATCTCTTCACAGCAGAGAGACAGAGAGAGAGAGAGAGAGAGAGAGAGAGAGAGAGAGAGAGAGAGAGAGAGAGAGAGAGAGAGAGAGAGAGAGAGAAATAAAGTGAGAAGACAGGGTATTTTAGGCAGCCGCAGAGATTAGTGCTGGAAATCTATTTATTCATTCATTCGCTAAATTTCCAACGACTAACATACAATCCCACCTCTCACTCCAACAGAATTGCAACTACCTTAATCCACATACACATGTAGAGCCACCGCTTTCAAGGAGCAGGACTCTAACCCGGAAGCTTATAAGAAATCCCGCTATGCCCTCCGACGAACCATCAAACAGGCAAAGCGTCAATACAGGACTAAGATCGAATCGTACTACATTGGCTCCGATGCTCGTCGGATGTGGCAGGGCTTGCAAACTATTACAGACTACAAAGGTAGTCTGTCCAGTGACACAAGCCTACCAGACGAGCTAAATAACTTATGCTCGCTTAGAGGCAAGTAACACTGAAACATGCATGAGATCATCATCTGTTCCGGACGACTGTGTGATCACGCTCTCCGCAGCTGATGTGAGTAAGACGTTTTAACAGGTCAACATTCACAAGGCCGCAGGTCCAGATGGATTACCAGGACGTAGACTCCGAGCATGCGCTGACTAACTGGCAAGTGTCTTCACTGACATTTTCAACCTCTCCCTGTCTGTCTGTAATACCAACATGTTCTTCTTCAGGCTAGGGTCTATTTTTCTTCACTTCCTGTCTGACTGATGTGCCTGTTACTCAGGCCCAGAAGCTATGCATATAATTAGTTCCATTTGCTAAAAAAACACTTTGAAGTTTGTAGAAATGTTAAAATAGTGTAGAAATGTTCAAATACGGTATGAGAAGAAAACACAATAGATATGGTAGGAGAAAATCCAAAGAAAAACCAACCCAGATTTTTTTTTTAAGAGGACCCATGCTCTTCCAATGGAAAGTATAGGGTCTTATCCATATCCAGCTCCCAGATTGCTATTCCAATGGCTTTCACTAGATGTCAACAGTCTTTGGTCAAGGTTTCAGGCTTGTTTCTTCCCAAACGAGGAAGAATTTGGAGTTTAGTACTGGGAGTCAAATCAGTTGGAAATCAGTCTGTGCATTCGCGATGAAGAGGACGCGCACCTGCTAATTTTGCTTTCCTATTGATCATACTTCTTTCTGTATGAAATATAATAGGTTATTTACATTTTAGGGTACCTGAGGATTAAGTAGAAACATATTTTGACTTGTTTTAACAACGTTTTTTGGATTCCTTTCTTTGCAAGCGGAACGAGTGAATTACTCAAATCGATGGCGCCAACTAAACATACATTTTGGGATATAAAGAAGGATTTTATCTAACAAAACGACACTACATGTTATAGCTGGGACCCTTTGGATGACAAATCAGAGGAAGAGTAAGTAAGTGAATATTTAATTGCTATTTGTGATTTTATGAAGTCTGTGCTTGTTGAAAAATATTTTGATGTGGAGCGCAGTCCTCAAACAATCGCATGGCATGCTGCAAAGCCTATTTTAAATCAGACAATGCAGTTAGATGAACAAGAATTTAAGCTTTTAACCGATATAAGACACTTGTATGTACCTAATGGTTTAATATCCATAATTTTTATGATTATTTATTTGAATTGCACACCCTCCAATTTCACCGGAAGTTGTCGACATGTGTCCTGCTGACGGGACGCCTAGCCCTAAGAATTAAGGGCAATATGATGTTGAAAGCTTTAGCTGTAGTCAATGAATAGTATTCTCACATAGGTGTTCCCTTTATCCAGGTGTGAAAGGGCAGTGTGGAGTGCAATAGAGATTGCATCATCTGTGGATCTGTTGGTGTGTTATGCAAATTGGAGCGGGTGTAGGGTTTCTGGGATAATGGTGTTGATGTGAGCCATGACCAGCCTTTCAAAGCATTTCATGGCTACAGATGTGAGTGCTATGGGTTGGTAGTCATTTAGTCAGGTTACCTTAGTGTTCTTGAGCACAGGGACTATGGTGGTCTGCTTAAAGCTCATCAGTAAGCTAAGGACCCTGGGACTAAACACCTCCCTCTGCAACTGGATCCTGGACTTCCTGACGGTCCGCCCCCAGGTGTTAAGGGTAGGTAGCAACACATTCGACATGCTGATCCTCAACATGGGGTCCCGTCAGGGGTGAGTGCTCAGTCCCATCCAGTACTCCCTGTTCAATCATGACTGCACAGCCAGGCATGACTCATACACAATCATTACATTTGCTGATGACACAACAGTGGTAGACCTGATCACCGACAACTATGAGACAGCCTATATGGAGGAGGTCAGAGACCTGACCGTGTGGTAAAAGGACAACAACCTCTCCCTCAATCTGAGCCAGACAAAGGAGATGACTGTGGATTACAGGAAAAGGAGGACCGAGCACGCCCCCATTCTCATCGACGGGGCAGTAATGGAGCAGGTTGAGAGCTTCAAGTTCCTTGGCGTCCACATCACCAACAAACTAACATGGTCCAAGCACACCAAGACAGTCGTGAAGAGGTCAAGACAAAAACCTATTCCCCCTCAGGAGACTGAAACGATTTGGCATGGGTCCTCAGATCCTCAAAAAGTTTTACAGCTGCACCATCAAGAGCATCCTGACGGGTTGCGTCATTGCCTGGTATGGCAACTGCTCGGCCTCTGGCCATTGGGCTCTCCAGGGGGTAGTGCGTAATACCCAGTACATTACTGGGGCCAAGCTTCCTACCATCCAGGACCTCTATACCAGGTGGTGTCAGAGGAAGGCCCTAAAAATTGTCAAAGACTCCAGCCACCCAAGTCATAGACTGTTCTCTCTGCTTCTGCATGGCAAGCGGTACCGGAGCACCAAGTCTAGGTCCAAAAGACTTCTAAACATCTTCTACCCCCCAGCCATAAGACTCGTGAACAGCTAATCAAATGGCTACCAAGACTATTTGCATTGACCCCCCCCCCCCCCCCCCCTTCTACGCTGCTGCTAATCTCGGTTGTTATCTATGCATAGTCACTTTAATAACTCTACCTACATGTACATATTACCTCAATTACCTTGACACCGGTGCCCCGGCACATTGACTCTGTACCGGTACCCCCTGTATATAGCCCCTCTATTGTTATGTACTGCTGCTCTTTAATTATTTGTTATTCTTATCTCTTACTTTTTTGTATTTTCTTAAAACTGCGTTGTTGGTTAAGGGCATGTAATTCAGCATTTCAGTGTAAGGTCTACACCTGTTGTATTCGGCAAATGTGACAAATACAATTTGATTTGATTTGAAACTCTGTAATCCTGGCTCCAAGCCAAGCAGAGTCTGGTGCTATAGGGGCCAGAAGGGCTAGATGGATTTCAGTGTAGCGCTTTAGGCCTGTCTGGAGGAATGCTTCTATAACAACACTGCCTCACCAGGGGAGCCAGGCCTGGCAGGCAAGCTGGTAACAGAGGTACACATAAACCACCATTCTGAGATGAGAGAGGTGTCGCTACGACTCCAGACTGCAGCTTCAAATGGCAGACACAGGGGATGAAAGATAGAGAGGGAGCAGGGAGGTAGAGGGAGAGGGAGGGATAGAGAGAGAAAGGGGGAGCAGGGAGAGAGAAGGAGGGGAGAGAGATAGGGAGCAGGGATGGAGAGAGAGGGGATAGAGAGAGAAAGTGGGAGCAGGGAGGGGAGAGAGAAAGAGAGAGAGAGAGAGAGAGAGAGAGAGAGAGAGAGGCCCTGGAGTGGTGCCAAGTTCCCAAGGTAGTATACAAGTATCTTTAGAAGTCGGCGTCTTGTTAGCTAATACATTACACCAATCAAGGCGAGCTATCTTAAGCTACAATTAATCTGAGCCCTGGCACGCGCTGATAGGACAGCAACATGCTGTTTCTTAATTAAAAGCAAACGGATTAAAAATGATTAATAACGGTATTAAATATTCTCATGGACTACAAGCACGGGGAATCTGGCTTTCTTATGCAGGCTTAAAACGAAGAAGTCATTACGGCTTGGCCAATCTCTCTGAGCCAGAGCTTTACTTTGTTTGGGATCACAAGTTGCTTACTTCATGAATATGCATTTCGCCCTATCAAGTTGAGACCAAAAGGCATTGGTGTGGCGTTTGTTCGTCTGGTCGCTGTGGAACTTGTTGACTTTTTTGATTCCGACATTTTACATTCCCTTTGTAGTGGAGGCCAGAGACTTAACCTGTTCCTCACCAGTTGCTGGGTGATGAATTGGAAGCAGTATGTGTTTCTGTGTGCGTGTGCGTGTGTGTGTGTGTGTGCGTGTGCATGTGCGTGTGCGTGTGCGTGCGTGTGTGTGTGCTTGTGTGTGTGTGTGTGTGTGTGTGCGTGCGTGTGTTCGTGTGTGTAACATTGCCAAGTGATGTCACACTATCAAAATGAAACATGTTCCAGCCATTGACCCAACATTAGAGAAAGGCATGCAACAAGAGACTGTGAATGCTAACATTTTGCATACAACTGTAGAATTACCATACTGCTTCTATATTCAGCAGTTCTATAATCAGGCCCTATTTATTAATTTAAACCCTTATATGGCTCATGACCAAAGCTTCCGGTATCAAGTGTTATTTCTAATTGACCATGTGAGTCTTTTTTCTGCAAATTTAATAACTTCTATTTTTATAATGGCAATTATGAACAAGATTACTGTATCTTAACTGTAAGATGAAATACATTTGGAAGAATCACGAGTAAATCACATTGGTTTAGCAACCGCTGCCCTTATTATGAGGAAGAAGAGGGCTATTCTGCACAACCCTGCCCTCATTATGAGGAAGAAGAGGGCTATTCTGCACAACCCTGCCCTCATTATGAGGAAGAAGAGGGCTATTCTGCACCTGTGGCTCACATTGTTAGAGTTACATACAATGTCAGACACAAATAGCACTGCAGGATATCTCATAAATACGCACACACACGCACACACACACACACACACACACACACACACACACACACACACACACACACACACACACACACACACACACACACACACACACACACACACACACACACACACACACACACACACACATACAAACATCTATTGTCTTGATTGTGTGATTGTGAGGAAGAGTGCAGAATCAGGAACAAGGTGGTTGTATTGTCATCTCAGCAAGGAGGGAAAGGGACTTATTATCCTGCTGAAGCCAAATGGAAATAGGTACCAGACAGTCAGGAAAGAATTCTGTTTAGAAACCAATTACTACACAGCTTTTCAAATTGATTTCATTTGCCTCTGCTACCAGGCTCTCCCCGTTCTCTCCCCTCTCTCTCACGCCCCTCTCTCTTCCCCCTTTTTCTCGCACCTCTCTCTCCCTCTCTCTCTCGCCCCTCTCTTTCCCCTCTCTCTCTCCTCTTTCTCTCCAATCTCTCTCTCTCACCACTCTCTCTCCCCTCTCTCTCTCTCCCCCTTTCTCTCCCCCCTCTCTCTCTCTCTCACCCCTCTATCTCCCCTCTCTCTCTCCCCCTCTCTCTCCCCCTCTCTCTTGCCCCTCTCTCTCCCCTCTCTCTCCCCCTCTCTCTCTATCTCCTCTATCCCACCACTCTCCCCTCTATCTCCCTCTCTTTCTCTTCTCCACTCTATCCTCCTTTCTTTCTCTCTGCTGTCCCTCTGTCTCCCTAGACGCCCAGACCACATGGCCAGATTCCCATCAGCCTGCATGCATTTGTCTCTGGAAAGAGAGGGCCCCGGAATATTAAACAAGTTTGAAATCATAAAAAAATATTTGCAGGGAGGTTAAGATACCCGTAAGAGATTGGTGCCTGTTCGTTCGGTTGCTTGTTTGTTTATTTAGTTGGTTGTTCCTATGATTGGATTCCTCCTCTCAATCGTGGGCCAACATTATGTGATGGACACACATGACTAAACAAGAGGACTTGGTGATGACATAGGGCTACTTTAACAAATCATCTTTGCTATTTAAAATTCAAATGGAGGCCTGTTACAAAATCTGTTTTCATGATAACTCAGATGGACTTCATTACAGACTTCATGAACTTAATAAAGAGGTGTGAGTGACTGTACTTGATGTGTGTTTTGGTGCGGTGCTTGTTTGTGTGAGAGGCAGGCGAGGCGTGCAGTGATACCAATCTGTCTGTGAAGTAGTGAGGCGGACTGATTGAGGGGGCAGTGCCAAACGTGTGGGAGATTAAACACCCGGAGAAGGAGCACTTAATTGATGATGAAACGCTGCAGGTGTAAATAGCTGTGTGTGTGTGTGTGTGTGTGTGTGTGTGTGTGTGTGTGTGTGTGTGTGTGTGTGTGTGTGTGTGTGTGTGCGTACGTGCGTGCGTGTGTGCGTGTGTGTGTGTGTACGTGTGTGTGTGTGCGTGTGTATGTGTGAGAGAGAGAGAAAGAAAGGGAGACAGAAAGTGAGTAAATAAAAAGAGCGGGAAATAGGGATGGAGAAATAGAGAGAGAAAGAGGGATGAATAAATAGAGAGGGAAAGAGGGATGGTGAAATAGAGGAAGAGGGATGGTGAAATAGAGGAAGAGGGATGGAGAAATAGAGAAAGAGGGATGGAGAAATAGAGAGAGAAAGAGGGATGGAGAAATAGAGGAAGAGGGATGGTGAAATAGAGGAAGAGGGATGGTGGAATAGAGAGAGAAAGAGGGATGAATAAATAGAGAGGGAAAGAGGGATGGTGAAATAGAGGAAGAGGGATAGAGAAATAGAGGAAGAGTGATGGTGGAATAGAGAGAGAAAGAGGGATGGATAAATAGAGAGGGAAAGAGGGATGGTGAAATAGAGGAAGAGGGATGGTGAAATAGAGGAAGAGGGATGGTGGAATAGAGGAAGAGGGATGGTGGAATAGAGAGAGAAAGAGGGATGAATAAATAGAGAGGGAAAGAGGGATGGTGAAATAGAGGAAGAGGGATGGTGAAATAGAGGAAGAGGGATGGTGGAATAGAGAGAGAAAGAGGGATGAATAAATAGAGAGGGGGAGAGGGATGGTGAAAAAGAGATGGATAGAGGGATGGAGAAATAGAGAGGGAAAGAGGGATGGTGAAATAGAGGAAGAGGGATGGAGAAATAGAGAAAGAGGGATGGAGAAATAGAGATAGAGAGGGAAAGAGGGATGGTGAAATAGAGGAAGAGGGATGGAGACATAGAGAAAGAGGGATGGAGAAATAGAGAGAGAAAGAGGGATGGAGAAATAGAGAGAGAAGGAGGGATGGAGAAATAGAGACAGAAGGAGGGATGGAGAACTAGAGAGGGAAAGAGGGATGAATAAATAGAGGGAAAGAGGGATGAATAAATGGAGAGGGAAAGAGGGATGAATAAATAGAGGGAAAGAGGGATAGAGAGAGAGGTGGACAGGCTGGACCAGAGAGAGTAGGCTAGAGGAGATTTCAAAGAGCTCAAGAGGCCCCATTCAAACCTGAGCCTTTCATTTTGACCCTGAGGTTACATGTGGACAGGCCTACACACATGCAGTGCTACCAAGATGAAAGCACAAACAACACACACACACCCCTCAAGACAATCACAATGAGCTCTCTAAAACTGTCCCAGAACTCATATCCACACACAAACACCTCGCCAAACACCTCATGCATAATGAACACTTCAGACAGCAACAGCGTAAACGCTTGAACCAGTCCACACACGCACAGAAATACTACCTTTCATCTATCTCTTTCATAATGGTATTAGAGCTGGAAACAGGGACACGATCATGCTAAACATTGATTACAAGTTAGGTATTAATCCAATAAGGAAAACTGGGTTGTGGGGTTTTGTGTTGTTAATCCTTCAGGATGTGTTATCATGTTTCCATACTGAGCAAAAAGACAGACAGATAGAGACAGACGGACAGATAGAGACAGACGGACATACGTACAGACAAAGACAGACAGAGAGACAGACAGGTGGACAGAGACAGACAGACAGGCGGACCACATTGGACTGATTGTAATGAAAGTGACATGATGGGTTCCTTGTTATTGGCAAGTGAGGGCTTGTTTCTCAAATTCATCTGGTCGTTTGAATATGTTGGTACAGTCTGGTATAAATTGGTGTGAAGATATCACACTGGGAGTTTTAACTAAATTTAAAGTAACAAGAAAATTGCATTTGTCATATCTGAAGACACTGTAATTATTCTGAAAGAGTTCTCAAGTCAGGCGTCAAAACTTCCAGGCTACAACAATAAAAACTGTAACATAATTCAATCAGTAGAGAGCAATTGATACCTTGTATATCAATGTAAGCCAAACACCTCACTGTCAGCCCAAGAGGTTATTCATTTAATTGTCCCCGTTGTACTGTATATTGGTGACCTAATAAAACAAACTAATACCACAACGATGAAGACAGCTTTGTCAAATGAGCCCCTTGTAGCCTATAGGGAGAGACTACACTCCTCTGCTGTCAACCAGCTAGGCAAAGTCTTCAGAGTCCTGTTAAAATGGCTAGCTAATCCGGCCAGGGCATGGGGTACCTTCAACATGTACACAATACTCCTGCAGACAATATTTTGGATAGAATGGCATTCCCCTGCTTATCTACAAAACCAAAGCTCTCAATGTTCTCGACGTCTGATGCGCTGTGTCTTCCACCCTGAAGATGATCAAAGTGCTATTTTTCTAAATTTCAAGCTTTTTAACTTCAACAGTCTTAAGAGGGATGAGGCAGATCAAACTAAGGAGATGAGAGAGAGAGAGAGAGAGAGAGAGAGAGAGAAGAGGGGGAGAGAGAGAGAGAGAGAGAGAGAGAGAGAGAGAGAGAGAGAGAGAGAAGGAAGAGGGGAGCAAGAAAAAGCCAACATCTTTGTTGTGTCTTCCCTTTGTTTGCCGTCTCGTAACTCTCCTCGCTGTGCTGGGCCACCAGATAGGTCAGCTCTATTACCAAGCCGCCAGCCCACAAATATTTTAAACAAATTGAATCGCACACCCAATACCCATCACAATTACGCCAGGCACAATAACTAAATTAGCAATTCAACACAATAATTGGAAATGCGGCTTGCCTGGACCCGCAGGCCTCCCTGGAGGGCCTGGCTGATCTGTGGAGGCACGTCAAGCCCGCTAATTCCACAGCTAATTACTGGCGCACAGCAGAATGAAGTTGTTTGTCTCTCAAATACAATTTTTAGTAGCAAGGAAGAACAGAGAACCGTGCTGAGTTGGACAAAAAAGAAAAAGAAACAAAGAATTGAGATGGAAGGAAGTGTGTGGTCATGTTTCTTCTGTTTCCTTCTGTTGTTGTTGTTGTTGTTGTCTAGGTAGATACCTTTATTTGCAACGATTCATTTGTTGATAATCACAGTGTGAAATAGGCTTTACCAGGGAGAGGAGTGAAACAGTAGTTGTCAGTAAAACAGTTTGGATTTGACCTGCGACCTTCTAATAAGGCAGCCATGGAAAACATCAACAAATATTCAAACTGCATACAGTCATAACAGGAGCCTGAATGTCAATTCCAATCAGAGTGAATACAAATAACAATGAAACATAATCAAACCTGTTCATTCAATTGAAAGACACAAAATAAATTGCAAAGCTGTATATTTACCTTAAATGAAACACACCAAAGTTAAACAACATACTCCAAGCAAAATGAACAAATTAATAAAATGATAACATTTTACATACATGCAAATGAAGTAGGCCTATAATCTGAGGGAGGGAGGGAGGGAGGGAGGGAGGGAGGGAGGGAGGGCCCAATCTGACATGGGAGCTGGTCTAATAGTATAGACATTAATTAGTGGCCAGATTGACCAAGCAGTCACATCAGAAATGTCCCTGCCAATCAGGAGAGGGCCTTGTACATTAATAACGAGAGAGAGCACAAACCACCCGGCCATCTTCCAAAGAAATGAGTCCCGGACAGTTTGGCCGCATGATTGAGCGAGCATTAATTTGGATCCGCACTCATCAACACATAATCCCCCCCCCCATCTCTATTTATCCTCTCAGCATCTCGACGGGAGAAGTACATTAACAGTAGCCCCCATCTGATGTGCTTTTGAGACGTCGTTCCTCTAGTGCATTAGCTTAGCGAGGCTAAGACCAGTCCATGACATGCCCAATTGAACATATAAATGTAGATGTTTTATGGGATCGGCTTTAGGACGGAATGATAGCCTAATCTGATTGCTTTTGGGGGGAGAATTATACACTTTAAAGATATAAACAAACATCACAAAAGTGACCCCAAAATGTCTGTTGTACAGGCTGTCAAGATTGGAAATGTCGTCAGCGAGACGTATAAGCCTACATTGAACAAACAAACACACACACACACACACACACACACACACACACACACACACACACACACACACACACACACACACACACACTGTGCTAAAGCCCCCTGTCTATGGGGCCCAAGGACGAGCACTGTGTTTGCAATCCCTGGAAAAGAGATGGAGATGGCGCATGAGCGCACACACACATACACGCATACTGATAAAAAAAACACATACACACACAGGGTGCATGCAAACCTTGGGAGCATCTGCCCTTACCCTACTTGCCCCCTTCAGCCCATCGGACAGCATGAGAGAGAGAGAGAGAGAGAGAGAGAGCGAGAGAGAGAGAGCGAGGGAGAGGGAGAGTAGGAGAGTAGGAGAGAGAGAGAGAGAGAGAGAGAGACGCTCCAATCAAGACGCTCCTGTGTGGAGCAGGGGTGTAATTTCAGTTTCATATGTTTCCTCCGACTTGACAGTACTTGAAAAACAATGACAGTGACCCAGTTGCAGGATTCCAATTAGTATTAGATATGCAACAGTTGAGATTAGAATGCGGTTGCTGGCTCTGTGGAAGGGGCCAGGCCTCTCTGATTACCAGCGGGGCACAAGTGTGGGTCTGTGATAAAGAGCGGGGGAAATAGGGGAGGCAGATAAGGCATCGCGGGCCACAGCTGTGTATCATCCCGTCCCACCGTCTCTCCGTCCATCCTTCTGTATGCCAGTCTGTGTGTCTATCCACCCTGCCCATCTGCTAGCCAGGTGAATAGTTATTTCTGAATACCTCGACTCCTCCAAGGCAGGCTGTGAGTTATTTTAATCAGGGAAGGGGTAGGGAGGGGGAGGAGGGGGAGGGGTGAAGATGGGATGTGGGGGTGATGAAGGGGTGTATTTTCCAGTGGAAAAATATGATTGAGACTGGGACTAGAAATTCCTGGAGAGGATTGTCTGACGTCTATCTGTCTGGTTGTCCTGTCTGTACAGTTTGTGTGTATTTGTCTCTTTACAGTAAGGTATGTAGAGATAACAAAATTAAGGAAACACCAACATAAAGTGTCTTAATATGGCGGGAAACCACAAGCCAGAAGAGGATTAATGCACCTTGGCATAGATTCTACAAGTGTCTGAAACTCCACGAGTAATTCCATAATTTGGTGTTTTGTTGATAGTTGAGGAAAGCACCAGAATCTCCTATAACTGTTCAAATGGGTTGAGATCCGGTGACTGAGACGGCCATGGCATATTGTTTACATCATTTTCATGCTCATCAAACCATTCAGTGACCATTCGTGCCCTGTGGGGGCAATGTCATCCTATCCTACCAGGCACACACTGGTTGAATCAACCGTGTTTCCATGTAATTTCAAGAAAATTAAATTGAACCAATGTGGAAAAGATGTTGAAATGATGTCTGTGCCCAGTGGGATGTGGACATGAGCTTAATTGCTTAATTAACTCAGGAACCACACCTGTGTGGAAGCACCTGCTTTCAATATACTTTGTACATGTACTCCTTTACTACCTGTAGAGTGACTCTTTCAGTCCGTCAGATTTCTCCGTATGTTATACAGTATGGCAATGGCCTATACAGATGATGGACATATCTCATGATATTAGTAAAAAATGCATTGAGACTGTTGTAAATGCACAATAAGCCCTCCAGCTCTTGTGACAAAGGATAATGTCCTCCAAGTGCTGTCAGGTGCTCTCTTGGAGATGATCGATACCCGAGCGTGCGATTGCCATTTAACAGATATACACCATTAACTGAATTATGCCACCAAATCAAATCGGAGTTTATTTTTAAAGGCCAGTAAGTAAATTAAAGTGTCTCTCAGAAGCTTGATCTTCTGTGCCCTTTAAATACGAGGGAAATACCACAGGCAGGCAGGCAGGGATCTAGGCTGGCTCTGACTCAGATAGGCAGGGAGGCTGGCTCTGACTCAGATAGGCAGGGAGCTAGGCTGGCTCTGACTCAGATAGGCAGGGAGCTAGGCTGGCTCTGACAAAGATAGGCAGGGAGGCTGGCTCTGACTCAGATAGGCAGGGAGCTAGGCTGGCTCTGACTCAGATAGGCAGGGATCTAGGCTGGCTCTGACTCAGATAGGCAGGGAGTCAGGCTGGCTCTGACTCAGATAGGCAGGGAGCTAGGCTGGCTCTGACTCAGATAGGCAGGGAGGCTGGCTCTGACTCAGATAGGCAGGGAGCTAGGCAGGCTCTGACTCAGATAGGCAGGGATCTAGGCTGGCTCTGACTCAGATAGGCAGGGAGTCAGGCTGGCTCTGACTCAGCTAGGCAGGGAGCTAGGCTGGCTCTAACTCAGATAGGCAGGGAGCTAGGCTGGATCTGACTCAGATAGGCAGGGATCTAGGCTGGCTCTGACTCAGATAGGCAGGGAGCTAGGCTGGCTCTGACTCAGATAGGCAGGGATCTAGGCTGGCTCTGACTCAGATAGGCAGGGAGTCAGGCTGGCTCTGACTCAGATAGGCAGGGAGCTAGGCTGGCTCTGACTCAGATAGGCAGGGAGGCTGGCTCTGACTCAGATAGGCAGGGAGCTAGGCTGGCTCTGACTCAGATAGGCAGGGATCTAGGCTGGCTCTGACTCAGATAGGCAGGGAGTCAGGCTGGCTCTGACTCAGATAGGCAGGGAGCTAGGCTGGCTCTGACTCAGATAGGCAGGGAGGCTGGCTCTGACTCAGATAGGCAGGGAGCTAGGCTGGCTCTGACTCAGATAGGCAGGGATCTAGGCTGGCTCTGACTCAGATAGGCAGGGAGTCAGGCTGGCTCTGACTCAGATAGGCAGGGAGCTAGGCTGGCTCTGACTCAGATAGGCAGGGAGCTAGGCTGGATCTGACTCAGATAGGCAGGCAGTTAGGCTGGCTCTGACTCAGATAGGCAGGGAGCTAGGCTGGCTCTAACTCAGATAGGCAGGGATCTAGGCTGGCTCTGACTCAGATAGGCAGGGAGTCAGGCTGGCTCTGACTCAGATAGGCAGGGAGCTAGGCTGACTCAGATAGGCAGGGAGCTAGGCTGGATCTGACTCAGATAGGCAGGGATCTAGGCTGGCTCTGACTCAGATAGGCAGGGAGTCAGGCTGGCTCTGACAAAGATAGGCAGGGAGGCTGGCTCTGACTCAGATAGGCAGGGAGCTAGGCTGGCTCTGACTCAGATAGGCAGGGAGCTAGGCTGGCTCTGACTCAGATAGGCAGGGATCTAGGCTGGCTCTGACTCAGATAGGCAGGGAGTCAGGCTGGCTCTGACTCAGATAGGCAGGGAGCTAGGCTGGCTCTGACTCAGATAGGCAGGGAGGCTGGCTCTGACTCAGATAGGCAGGGAGCTAGGCTGGATCTGACTCAGATAGGCAGGGATCTAGGCTGGCTCTGACTCAGATAGGCAGGGAGTCAGGCTGGCTCTGACTCAGATAGGCAGGGAGCTAGGCTGGCTCTGACTCAGATAGGCAGGGAGCTAGGCTGGATCTGACTCAGATAGGCAGGCAGTTAGGCTGGCTCTGACTCAGATAGGCAGGGATCTAGGCTGGCTCTGACTCAGATAGGCAGGGAGTCAGGCTGGCTCTGACTCAGCTAGGCAGGGAGCTAGGCTGGCTCTAACTCAGATAGGCAGGGAGCTAGGCTGGATCTGACTCAGATAGGCAGGGATCTAGGCTGGCTCTGACTCAGATAGGCAGGGAGCTAGGCTGGCTCTGACTCAGATAGGCAGGGATCTAGGCTGGCTCTGACTCAGATAGGCAGGGAGTCAGGCTGGCTCTGACTCAGATAGGCAGGGAGCTAGGCTGGCTCTGACTCAGATAGGCAGGGAGCTAGGCTGGCTCTGACTCAGATAGGCAGGGAGCTAGGCTGGCTCTGACTCAGATAGGCAGGGATCTAGGCTGGCTCTGACTCAGATAGGCAGGGAGTCAGGCTGGCTCTGACTCAGATAGGCAGGGAGCTAGGCTGGCTCTGACTCAGATAGGCAGGGAGGCTGGCTCTGACTCAGATAGGCAGGGAGCTAGGCTGGCTCTGACTCAGATAGGCAGGGATCTAGGCTGGCTCTGACTCAGATAGGCAGGGAGTCAGGCTGGCTCTGACTCAGATAGGCAGGGAGCTAGGCTGGCTCTGACTCAGATAGGCAGGGAGCTAGGCTGGATCTGACTCAGATAGGCAGGGAGTCAGGCTGGCTCTGACAAAGATAGGCAGGGAGCTAGGCTGGCTCTGACTCAGATAGGCAGGGAGTCAGGCTGGCTCTGACTCAGCTAGGCAGGGAGCTAGGCTGGCTCTAACTCAGATAGGCAGGGAGCTAGGCTGGATCTGACTCAGATAGGCAGGGATCTAGGCTGGCTCTGACTCAGATAGGCAGGGAGTCAGGCTGGCTCTGACTCAGATAGGCAGGGAGCTAGGCTGACTCAGATAGGCAGGGAGCTAGGCTGGATCTGACTCAGATAGGCAGGGATCTAGGCTGGCTCTGACTCAGATAGGCAGGGAGCTAGGCTGGCTCTGACTCAGATAGGCAGGGAGGCTGGCTCTGACTCAGATAGGCAGGGAGCTAGGCTGGCTCTGACTCAGATATGCAGGGAGCTAGGCTGGCTCTGACAAAGATAGGCAGGGAGGCTGGCTCTGACTCAGATAGGCAGGGAGCTAGGCTGGCTCTGACTCAGATATGCAGGGAGCTAGGCTGGCTCTGACAAAGATAGGCAGGGAGGCTGGCTCTGACTCAGATAGGCAGGGAGCTAGGCTGGCTCTGACTCATATAGGCAGGGATCTAGGCTGGCTCTGACTCAGATAGGCAGGGAGTCAGGCTGGTTCTGATTCAGATAGGCAGGGAGCTAGGCTGGCTCTGACTCAGATAGGCAGGGAGCTAGGCTGGATCTGACTCAGATAGGCAGGGATCTAGGCTGGCTCTGACTCAGATAGGCAGGGAGTCAGGCTGGCTCTGACTCAGATAGGCAGGGAGCTAAGCTGGCTCTGACTCAGATAGGCAGGGAGGCTGGCTCTGACTCAGATAGGCAGGGAGCTAGGCTGGCTCTGACTCAGATAGGCAGGGATCTAGGCTGGCTCTGACTCAGATAGGCAGGGAGTCAGGCTGGCTCTGACTCAGATAGGCAGGGAGCTAGGCTGGCTCTGACTCAGATAGGCAGGGAGCTAGGCTGGATCTGACTCAGATAGGCAGGCAGTTAGGCTGGCTCTGACTCAGATAGGCAGGGATCTAGGCTGGCTCTGACTCAGATAGGCAGGGAGTCAGGCTGGCTCTGACTCAGCTAGGCAGGGAGCTAGGCTGGCTCTAACTCAGATAGGCAGGGAGCTAGGCTGGATCTGACTCAGATAGGCAGGGATCTAGGCTGGCTCTGACTCAGATAGGCAGGGAGTCAGGCTGGCTCTGACTCAGATAGGCAGGGAGCTAGGCTGACTCAGATAGGCAGGGAGCTAGGCTGGATCTGACTCAGATAGGCAGGGAGCTAGGCTGGCTCTGACTCAGATAGGCAGGGAGCTAGGCTGGCTCTGACTCAGATAGGCAGGGAGGCTGGCTCTGACTCAGATAGGCAGGGAGCTAGGCTGGCTCTGACTCAGATATGCAGGGAGCTAGGCTGGCTCTGACAAAGATAGGCAGGGAGGCTGGCTCTGACTCAGATAGGCAGGGAGCTAGGCTGGCTCTGACTCAGATATGCAGGGAGCTAGGCTGGCTCTGACAAAGATAGGCAGGGAGGCTGGCTCTGACTCAGATAGGCAGGGAGCTAGGCTGGCTCTGACTCAGATAGGCAGGGATCTAGGCTGGCTCTGACTCAGATAGGCAGGGAGTCAGGCTGGTTCTGATTCAGATAGGCAGGGAGCTAGGCTGGCTCTGACTCAGATAGGCAGGGAGCTAGGCTGGATCTGACTCAGATAGGCAGGGATCTAGGCTGGCTCTGACTCAGATAGGCAGGGAGTCAGGCTGGCTCTGACTCAGATAGGCAGGGAGCTAAGCTGGCTCTGACTCAGATAGGCAGGGAGCTAGGCTGGATCGGACTCAGATAAGCTGGGAGCTAGGCTGGCTCTGACTCAGATAGGCAGGGAGGCTGGCTCTTACTCAGATAGGCAGGGAGCTAGCCTGGCTCTGACTCAGATAGGCAGGGATCTAGGCTGGCTCTGACTCAGATAGGCAGGGAGCTAGGCTGGCTCTGACTCAGATAGGCAGGGATCTAGGCTGGCTCTGACTCAGATAGGCAGGGATCTAGGCTGGCTCTGACGCAGATAGGCAGGGAGCTAGGCTGGCTCTGACTCAGATAGGAAGGGAGCTAGGCTGGCTCTGACTCAGATAGGCAGGGAGCTAGGCTGGCTCTGACTCAGATAGGCAGGGAGCTAGGCTGGCTCTGACACAGAGAGGCAGGGAGTTAGGCTGGCTCTGACTCAGATAGGCAGGGAGCTAGGCTGGTTCTGAGTCAGATAGGCAGGGAGCTAGGCTGGCTCTGACACAGAGAGGCAGGGAGTTAGGCTGGCTCTGACTCAGATAGGCAGGGAGTTAGGCTGGCTCTGACTCAGATAGGCAGGGAGTTAGGCTGGCTCTGATTCAGATAGGCAGGGAGCTAGGCTGGCTCTGACGCAGAGAGGCAGGGAGTTAGGCTGGATCTGACGCAGAGAGGCAGGGAGTTAGGCTGGCTCTGACTCAGATAGGCAGGGAGTTAGGCTGGCTCTGACTCAGATAGGCAGGGAGCTAGGCTGGCTCTGACTCAGATAGTCAGGGATCTAGGCTGGCTCTGACGCAGATAGGCAGGGATCGAGGCTGGCTCTGACGCAGATAGGCAGGGATCTAGGCTGGCTCTGACTCTGATAGGCAGGGAGCTAGGCTGGCTCTGACTCAGATAGGCTGGTAGCTAGGCTGGCTCTGACGCAGATAGGCAGGGATCGAGGCTGGCTCTGACGCAGATAGGCAGGGATCTAGGCTGGCTCTGACTCTGATAGGCAGGGAGCTAGGCTGGCTCTGACTCAGATAGGCAGGGATCTAGGCTGCCTCTGACTCAGATAGGCAGGGAGCTAGGCTGGCTCTGACGCAGATAGGCCGGGAGCTAGGCTGGCTCTGACGCAAGCAGGTAGGGAGCTAGACTAGCTCTGACACAGGCATGCAGGGAGCTAGGCTGGCTCTGACGCAGGCAGGTAGGGAGCTAGACTAGCTCTGACGCAGGCATGCAGGGAGCTAGGCTGTCTCTGACTCAGGCAGGGGTAGACAAACACTCTACCATTTTTACTGCAGACTCCAAGGACAATGACAAATAGACAGTGGAGAGCTTGCAATACAGCTTTATGCACTTTAATTGGAGTATATAGAATTCCTATATAAAAATAGCACTGTACATAATATGGCACAACAGCAGTATTACAGTATAGGAACACAGTATGGTAATAATGGGAAAGGTTTTATAGTTAAATCATACTGTATGTCAGGGTGTGAGAAAAAGATAAAAGTCACAAAGACCAGTTCCTGAGACAGATTTCTTAAATTGTTCCATCGTTTTGAATGCTTGTTTTGGATTGCTACTGGTAGTGGATTGGGACTGGCTAGCCTAGGGAAAAATACAGTCATAAAAGCACTCCAGAGTTTAACTTTAAGGGAGATAATGGTATGTTTGAGTAGTGATGAAAGGGGAACAGGATGTTTTAGGAGCTTTATACATGTGAATAGAACCTAGCTGTGTGTCCGTCATGGCTGGGCTGTCGTCTGATGATCATCCTTTCCCAATCTGCATTCCCTTTTGTGCTTCCTACCATAGCCACTCAGATGCTCAGATAGATTTTTCTGAATCACCCCGACATGTGTGTCTCTCTTTCGCAGCAATGACTGGGAGTCGAGGTTACAGTGTTCCCATAGATTTACAGTCTTGCATAAATCACATGTATGTCTAAAAGCGTGTGCCTGGGCCACAGGTTTCTACAGTGTTTATCTATAGGATTGCCTGTTAAGTCGTTGAAAAGTACCACTAGATGGCAATGTTAGACATGTGTGTTTCAGCACCGGTACCATTCACTAGAGACATAGGTGAGTAGCAGTGGAGGCTGCTCTTGGGACGACGGCTCATAATAATAGCTGGAACGGAACGAATGGAATGGCATCAAACCATGTGTTTGATGTACACTATATATAGAAAATTATGTGGACACCCCTTCAAATTAGTAGATTTGCCTATTTCAGCCACACCCATTGGTGACTACTGTATAAAATCAAACAGACAGCCATGCAATCTCCATAGACAAACATTGGCAGTAGAATGGACTTACTGAAGAGCTCAGTGACTTTCAACATGGGACCGTCTTTGGATGCCACCTTTCCAACAATTCAGTTCGTAAAATTTCTGCCCTGCTAGAGCTTCCCCGATCAACTGTAAGTGCTGTTATTGTGTAGTGGAAACATCTAGGTGCACACACAGGCTTAGCCACAAGGTACTAGGCCACACAAGCCCACAGAATGCTGATGCGTGTAAAAATGGTCTGTCCTTGGTTGCAACACTCACTACTGAGTTCCAAACTTCCTCTGGAAGCAATGTCAGCACAAGAACTGTTCATCGGGAGCTTCATGAAATGGGTTACCATGGCTGAGCAGCCGCACACAAGCCTAAGATCACCATGCACAATGCCAAGCGTCAGCTGGAGTGGTTTTCAACTTTGTGGCAACAGTTTGGGGAAGGCCCTTTCTTGTTTCACCATGACAATGCTCCTGTGCACAAAGCGAGGTATATCCAGAAATTGTTTGTCAGATCGGTGTGGAAGAACTTCACTGGCCTGCACAGAGCCTCAACCCATCTAACACCTTTGGGATGAAGTAGTACGCCGACTGCGAGCCAGGCCTAATCACCCAATATCAGTGCCCAACCTCACTAATGCTCTTGTGGCTGAATGGAAGCAAGTCCTCGCAGCAATGTTTTGGTTATTGTTGTCTATTTGATACCATTCCACCTATTGCGGCCCAGCCATTACCACAAGCCCATCCCCCCCAAATAAGGTGCCACCAACCTCCAGCCATTACCACAAGCCCATCCCCCCCAAATAAGGTGCCACCAACCTCCTGTGGTGAGTAGGTTAGTAGGTCAGTGTGTGTGTGTGTGTGTGTGTGTGTGTGTGTGTGTGTGTGTGTGTGTGTGTGTGTGTGTGTGTGTGTGTGTGTGTGTGTGAAACAGGGAGATAAATTACCACTAAGCTCTCTCATATTAAAGGCACCTTTAAAACTCTGCTGCTAATTGCAGTGAATGACTAACCTGTGCATTGCCTGCTCAGAATGTTTAATTAATGCCTGCATGGCTCTGGGGGCTCGCTCTGTCTTTCTCCATCTACCTACTACTCTCTTTCCTCTCTCTCTACCTCTACCTTTCTCTATCAGTTTTTATAGCTGTCATTACGGATGCCAACTGTCAACTCAACCTCACCTTCAGTTCCAAACCCAAACAAAAACAAACATATTTAGCCCAGATTCCTCTGTTTGCCACATTGATACGTATCAATGGGAAAAATGAATAGTTGCATCTAGAGAATGATGTTCTTATTAAGATATGAAGTAATTTATTAATAGCCAGTCGTTGGGGCAGCATGCTCAGGGGGACATTTCTGTTGCCTGTCAATATGTATGTAACCACCATTTTTCTCTTCCTCAATTGGCTTGTTTGTTTTGGTTGTTTGGGTCTGACAGAGCGGCGTGGTGTGCTGATGTTCGGTGTGATCCCTCTCTCTGCACACTTCAATGAAAAGCTGTCACCGTTGTTGGGAAGGCTAGAATGTTCCGGAGACGGATACAAAACAACGTCCTGGAGCTGTTATCATACATGTCAATAGTGTGTATTACAACCAGAGCTGGCCTCATGTCCAGATGGCTGAATCTACATGTTGTTGTGAAAAGGATGCCTGATAGCTGAGGTCTGGTCATGTGTATTTCAGTGCCCTAGCTGGGTAGTCAAATACAACCCAACTAAGAAGAGTAAGCCATGAAACAACTGTCTATTTCCTTCTGTCAGGCATGACATTGTCTTCTTTTCATCTATTTCTTACAACTCTAGGCATCTACTTTTCCATGATAGAAAGTTACATTTAGCAGGGATGGGGCTTTAGGTCTCTCTCTCTCTCTCTCTCGCTCTCTCTCTTTCTCTCTCTCTCTGTCTGTCTCTCTCTCTTTCTCTCTCTCGCTCTGTCTCTCTCGCTCTGTCTCTCTCTCTCTTCCTCGCTCTCCCTGTCTCTCTCTCTCTTTCTCTCTCTCGCTCTGTCTCTCTCTCTCTTTCTCTCTCTCTCTCTGTCTCTCTCGCTCTCTCTCGCTCTCTCTCTCTCTGTATGTCTGTCTGTCTGTCAGTCTCTCTCTCTCTCCCTCTCCACTCGCTGCATCACAAGGTTCAGCTCAAGGCCTCTGCACAATCATCAGACTTCATATGCACACTCTCGTGTGCATGCAGACACACAGATGCACACAAAGACAGACACAAACACACAGACAGACAGACACAGACACAGACATACACACACACACACACACACACACACACACACACACACACACACACACACACACACACACACACACACACACACACACACACACACACACACACACACACACACACACACACAGACATACAGACACACACACACAGACACACAGACATACACACACACACAGACATACAGACACACACCGACACAAATGCTTCTACTGTTGCCTTCTCTCATATTCACACATATGTGTGTATCCTAGGGCACAGCAATGTGCCCCATGTACATCAAATCCATGACCATCCAGCGCCTGCTTTCCATAATCACAACCCCTCTCCCCCATACTCCCGCCCCATGCGCACACACTCACACGCACACAAGCATGCACACACACACACACCAAAGCATGTCCCCATGAGCATAACAGTGGGAGTAGTGGTGCCCTGAGGATGCAGGCAGCCTGTCAGAGAGCAGAGAGCACACAGACAAACTAGCTAGCAGCTCCGTCCCCAGCCTAATCCCCAATCCCTGTTTGAGATGCAGGGCCAGGGTCAAGGATTACAATACACTCTGATTATCAAATAATGCATGCATTCTTATTCCAATGGAGAGCCAAACTCCCCCTGCACCCAACGAGAGAGAGAGAGAGAGAGAGAGAGAGAGAGAGAGAGACAGAGAGACAGAGAGACAGAGAGAGAGATGGGATCAAAGAGGAAAGATGAAAATAGGGAGGGGGATGAGAGAGAGAGGGGGGATTGAGAGAGAGAGAGAGAGAGAGAGAGACTGAGGGGGATTGAGAGAGAGTGAGAGAGAGAGAGAGAGAGAGAGAGAGAGAGAGAGAGAGGGAGAGAGAGAGAGAGAGAGAGAGAGAGAGAGAGAGAGAGAGAGAGAGAGAGAGAGAGAGAGAGAGACGGGGGGATTGAGAGAGAGAGACAGAGAGGGAGAGAGAGAGAGAGAGAGAGAGAGAGAGAGAGAGAGAGAGAGAGAGAGAGAGACAGAGAGAGAGATGGGATCAAAGAGGAAAGATGAAAATAGGGAGGGGGCTGAGGGAGGGAAGAGGGAGGTAGATAACGAGGAGAAAAGGATGAAAAGAGGAAGAGAGGGATAAAAAACGAGGAGAGGTATGACATAAAAGAGTGAAGGTTGAGGAGGATAGCAGTATAAACATTAGGATGAGAAGAGAGAGATGGATCCTTCCCTCCTTCTCTCTCTCTATCTGTCTGTAGATCTGTGCAGAGCCCAGGGGTGAAGTGCTATCTGGACTAGAGAACATGGAGGGGCTCTCTCACACACCCACCTGGGAGATCCTAGACATGATACCGGGACAGTTTGTGTGTGTGTGTGTCTGCACTTTTGCTTTGTCATAGTCCCCTCCTGTCCCCTAGCTCCCTCCACTGGGCATTAACATGCATGGGGCCAGTGGCCCATGTCATAGTACACCAAGACCCCAGAAGGTAGGTCCTGAGCTGGGGGTCTGATGGGATGGTGGGGGCTAGAGGGCCTAGAGGGCTGAGGACTATAGACTGGGGTGGGGTCTGATGGGGGAGTGAGTCTGTGTATGTATATATCCACTTTGGACGGGTAAAGATTTTTTTTTATTCTGATCACACCCTAAAAGGTCAGTGGATGTGGCCCTCTCCTGGGTAGATCACTGGCTGTCTTTGATGTTGTCTCTATAGATCCCCATTATTACTGTAGTCTGTTGATCCCTATGGAGATGAGGCCTGACACCCTGCTATGGGAGGCTGGGGATAGGGTTAGGCTCTGGGTGCTGAGCCCCCTCTCCTCAGCATGCATAGTAAGGGCTATTTGATACTTATGGAGCTCTGCTCTGAAGGACACATACAGTATACTGACACATTAAATAACAATCACATCCCTAATAAAGAACAACTCTAATAATGAAATGTAAACTGAACAAAAATATGTGCAACAATTTCAAAGATTTTTTAAGTAAATCAATTAATCAAGCCCTATATCTATGGATATGACATGACTGGGCTGGGGTGCCGCCATGGGTGGGTTGGGCATAGGCACATGCACTGGTGAGCCAGGCCCAGCCAATCAGAATGAGTTTTTTTCCGCCAAAAGGGCTTTATTAGAGACAGAAATACTCCTCAGTTTCATCAGCTGTCTGGGTGGCTGGTCTCAGACAATCCCGCAGGTGAAGAAGCCGGATGTGCAGTTCCTGAGCTGGCATGGTTATACGTGGTCTTCGGTTGTGAGGCCAGTTGCCAAAAACGACATTGGAGGCGGCTTATGGTAGAGAAATTAACATTAAATTCTCTGGTGGCTATTCCTGCAGTCAGCATGCCAATTGTACGCTCCCTCAAAACTGAAGACATCTGTGGCATTGTGTTGTGTGACAAAACTGCACCTGTGTAACAATCACACTGTTTAATCAGCTTCTTGATATGCCACACCTGTCATGTGGATGCACAACATTTGAGAGAAATAAACTTTTTGTGCATATGGAACATTTCGTGGATCTTTTATTTCAACTCCTGAAACATTAGACCAAACCGTTACATGTGGCGTTTGTATTTGTGTTCAGTGTAGTTATAAAGTAAATATATATATATTTCACCTTTAATCAGATCAAGCCAAAAAGTTTTCCACTATAGACAAGAGCAACTCTACCAGTGCAGTGTGCTGGAGTTTGTTTAAAAAGTGGAACGTGAATGAAAAACGAGCATTTTGTCCCGGCAGCTCTGGGGTCAGCTGGCTGTCTGTTGCTCCCGGTCACCATGACTACATGCTGAGTGGATGTGGTGTGAGCGTAGGGCAGTGCTCTGTCTCCGTCAGTGTGGCACTGCCATGTGCCCGGCCCTGCCCGTTCGTCTATATCAATCACTCACTCCATAAGATGCCAACCCTGGCCACCTCTAGTAATGCCCCATCTTCAGTTCTCTTGCTGTTCTCACAAAGTCAAAACCCCAACCTCCCTGAGGTTTATTTTAGAGGTGGGGTTGATTTGTTCTTGAAAGTGCCTCATTTGTTCTTTGTTACTGACAATTGGGGAGAGCGAGAGAGGGGTGGGATAGAGACAGAGAGAGAGCGCGAGAGCAAGGAAGGAAGTTAGGAAGGAAGGAATGAGAAAAAGATAGAGACAGAGAATGTGTGAAAGATAGAATGAGGGAAAGAGAGAGAGGAATGGAGAGAAAGAGAGAAGTGCTGTGGGCTTCTAATAAGGATGTACTGTAATCCTGTTCCTTACTCCATGACACCATTTTCTGAGAATGGTGTGTATGTCTGCAGGTTTGCGCGCGTGTGTGTGTGTGCGTGTGCGCTCGTGCTTGTGTGCGTGTGTGTGTGTGTGTGTGTGCGCTTGTGCATGCGTGTGTGCATATGATTTGTGTGTGTCAGTGGGCTGCAGCAGGGTGTGGGCCCTGCCCCTTAGCCATGGTCGCTAAGCTAGCAACTGTAAGCCCAGTCAAAATCTAGCCACCCTTCAATAAAATAATAATCAGATCCCTTAACGATGCTGTAAAACACCACTGCTAACTAAAATATTGCCTTTAACATGATTAGATAGGCATTTAAACCTGGTCTTATGTGCTGGTTATAGGCTGGTACCTGCAAGAAGCTTTAGCCTGATGCCCTTGCTTCACTAATCTTGTGATCAGGACCAGACAGGACCCACTCTACGTCAGTGTTATTCAATAGTTCTAGCTATATTTGAGGAATATTCCAGTACAAAGAGAGAACGTAAATACATGAAATCAATTAAATGACATTTCAATAGTCTGAGATTTTACCTCTTAACTATATTACTCCATACAGTACACACACACGCACGCACGCACGCACACACACACACACACACACACACACACACACACACACACACACACACACACACACACACACACACACACACACACACACACACACACACACACACACACACACACACACACACACTACACTACACTCTGAATAGAGATAAAATAGTAATGAGAGGTGCTTCAAAGACAAAGGTGTACTTGAGTGAACACGTGTAGGTTGCCACAACAGCCTGATTGAAAGAGTGCATACAGTATTGTCATGTGATCTCATTGGTGAATTGCGTTATGAGTGTATCTGGTCGTGCATGAGGGTGTGTATGCAAGCACAGTGCATGGTTAAGTGTGTTCTTATCGTTCTTGTCAAGAGCGCTACAGGTGTGTGTTTCTGTGTGTATTTCTGTGTATGTATGTGTGTGGGTGCCATCGTACAGTTGACGTCGGAAGTTTACATACACCTTAGCCAAATACATTTAAACTCAGTTTTTCACGATTCCGGACATTTAATCCTAATAAAAATTCCCTGTTTTAGGTCAGTTAGGATCACTACTTTATTTTAAGAATGTGAAATGTCAGAATAATAGTAGAGAACGATTTCTTTCATCTTTTATTTATTTCATAGCATTCACAGTGGGTCAGAAGTTTACATACACTCAATTAGTATTTGGTAGCATTTCCTTTAAATTGTTTAACTTGGGTCAAACGTTCCGGGTAGCCTTCCACAAGCTTCCCACAATAAGTTTGGTGAATTTTGGCCCATTCCCCCTGACAGAGCTGGTGCAACATACGTGTTACTCTCATTACTGTTCCTCCGATGGGCACCTCTCCAGAGTGAGTTTTGTGTAATTACACAATTGTTACTCCATTCACTACAATGTCCACATACCCCAGTATTGTCCATATACCTCAGTATTGTCCATATACCCAAGTAATGTCCAAATACCCCATTATTGTCCATATACCCCAGTATTGTCCAAATAACCCAGTATTGTCCAAATACCCCATTATTGTCCAAATATCCCAGTAATGTCCATATACCCCAGTATTGTCCATATAACCCAGTATTGTCCAAATAACCCAGTATTGTCCAAATACCCCATTATTGTCCAAATACCCCAGTATTGCCTGTAGTGCTCATATGACTCTGCATTGCTTTCCACTGTATGTAAACTCCATTGGTCTCTGTGATTGTTCTGTGAGTAGTGAGTACTTCACTGTCTAATATGGATGAGTTGTTCTCTCCTTTGATTTCCCTCTCTGGCGCAGAGGACAGTGGAGCTACTAGACTGCTGCTATCTCAGACAGTCTCAGACAGACTCAGTGTCTCCTTGGAAGAAAAAACCCAATCCTCCACGGCCCAAATTTCCCCCAAAAACATGATCTATCACATACAAAATGAGGCCGGTAATATATTCATATATCACGGCTGCTGTCAGGGCCGTCTTTAATTGTCTTTGATTAACAGTGACATGCTGGAGATAGGAGGATGGCTTTCCTGGCTCTTCTTTTGTCTTGGATGGTTCACAATCACTTCCCAGGGAAATGAAGTGTGGGCGCATGGCGCCAGCGTTGGAGCGGAGGCCCTCACACACATAGACTGTACACACACGCGTGTGCATGCACAAACATACCGGATAGGCTACACACAAACACTTGCATGCATGTATGCATCCACTCATACACTATAGTAGAACCTTTTGAAGAACCCTTTTTGGTTCCATGTAGAACCCTTTCCACAGAGGGTTCTACCTGGAACCAAAACATGTTCTTCAAAGGGTTCTCCTGTGGGAACAGCTGAAGAACCATTTTAGGTTCCAGAGTGTAGGCGCTTATGAGTGTATGAGTGTATGCATACATAGATGTATGCAAGTGTGTGTTTGTGCCTAAGAGCACTTTTGGAACACTTTATTCTAAGAGTGTACTGCCTGCATGCATTAGGTACTGTAAGCCCACACTTGCATATACAGTTGAAGTTGGAAGTTTACATACGCTGGCAATTTGGTTAGGATGTCTACAAGTAATCTTTTTCAACAATTGTTTACAGACAGATTATTTCACTTACAATTCACTGTATCACAATTTGAGTGGGTCAAAAGTTTACATACACTAAGTTGACTGTGCCTTTAAACAGCTTGGAAAATTCCAGAAAAGGATGTCATGGCTTTAGAAGCTTCTGATAGGCTAACTGACATAATTTGAGTCAATTGGAGGTGTACTTGTGGATGTATTTCAAGGACTACTTTCAAACTCAGTGCCTCTTTGCTTGACATTATGGGAAAATCAAAAGAAATCAGCCAAGACCTCAGAAAAAAATTTGTAGACCTCCACAAGTCTGGTTCATTCTTGGGAAGGTACCACTATCATCTGTACAAACAATAGTACTCAAGTATGAACACCATGGGACCACGCAGCCATCATACCGCTCAGGAAGGAGACGCGTTCAGTCTCCTAGAGATGAACCTACTTTGGTGCGAGAAGTGCAAATCAATCCCAGAACAACAGCAAAGGACCCTGTGAAGATGCTGGTACAAAAGTATCTATATCCACAGTATAATGAGTCCTATATCGACATAACCTGAATGGCCGCTCAACAAGGAAGAAGCCACTGCTCCAAAACAGCCATAAAAAAGCCGGACTACTGTTTGCAACTGCACATGGTGACAAAGATCGTACTCTTTGGAGAAATGTCCTCTGGTCTGATGAACTGTTTGGCCATAATGTCCATCGCTATGTTTAGAAGAAAAAGGGGGAGGATTGCAAGAACACCATCCCAACCGTGAAGCACAGGGGTGGCAGCATCACGTTGTGGGGTTGCTTTGCTGCAGGAGCGACTGGTGCACTTCACAAAATAGAAGGCATCATGAGGATATATATCCACAAAATATATATATCCACATATATTATGTCGCTATGTTTAGAAGAAAAAGGGGGAGGATTGCAAGCCGAAGAAACACCGTCCCAACCATGAAGCAGGGGGGTGGCAGCATCATTTTGTGGGTACTTTGCCGCAGGAGGGACTGGTGCACTTCACAAAATAGATGGCATCATGAGGTTGGAAAAGTAAGTGGATATATTGAAGCAACGTCTCAAGACATCAGTCAGAAAGTTGAAGCTTGGTCGCAAATGGGTCTTCCAACTGGACAATGACCCCAAGCATACTTCCAAAGTTGTGGCAAAATGGCTTAAGGACAACAAAGTCAAGGTATTGGAGTGGCCGTCACAAAGCCCTGACCTCAATCCTATAGAACATTTGTGGGCAGAACTGAAAATGCATGTGTGAGAAAGGAGGCCTACAAACCTGACTCAGTTACAGCAGCTCTGTCAAGAGGAATGGGACAAAATTCCCCCAACTTATTGTGGGAAGCTTGTAGAAGGCTACCCGAAACGTTTGACCCAAGTGAAACAATTTGAAGGCAATGCTACCAAATACTAATTGAGTTTATGTAAACGTCTGACCCACTGGGAATGTGATTAAAGAAATAAAAGCTGAAATAAATCATTATCTCTACTATTATTCTGACATTTCACATTCTTAAAATAAAGTTGTGATCATAACTGACCTAAGACAGGGAATGTTGACTAGGATTAAATGTCAGGAATTGTGAGAAACTGACTGTATGTGTTTATATATATGTGTGTATATACGTGTGTGTAAATATCTTTGTATATATGTGTGTGTATAGATGTATGTGTTTATATATGTGTGTGTGTATATACAGTTGACGTCGGAAGTTTACATACACCTTAGCCAAATACATTTAAACTCAGTTTTTCACAATTCCTGACATTTAATCAGAGTAAAAATCCCTGTTTTAGGTCAGTTAGGGTCACCACTTTATTTTAAGAATATGTAATGTCAGAATATTAGTAGGGATAATTATTTCTTTCAGCTTTTATTTCTTTCATCACATTCCCATCACATTTACATACACTCAATTAGTATTTGGTAGCATTGCCTTTAAATTGTTTAACTTGGGTTAAACGTTTCGGGTAGCCTTCCACAAGCTTCCCACAATAAGTTGGGTGAATTTTGGCCCATTCCTCCTGACAGAGCTGGTGTAACGGAGTCAGGTCTGTAGGCCTCCTTACACGCACACGCCTTTTCAGTTCTTCAGTTTACTGAGTTTGAAGGTAGGCCTTGAAATACATCCACAGGTTCACCTCCAATTGACTCAAATTATGTAAATTATCCTATCAGGACTTCTAAAGCCACGACATCATTTTCTGGAATTTTCCAAGCTGTTTAAAGGCACATTCAACTTAGTGTATGTAAACATCTGACCCACTGGAATTGTGGTACAGTGAATTATAAGTTAAATAATCTTTCTGTAAACAATTGTTGGAAAACTTACTCTAGTCATGCACAAAGTAGATGTCCTAATCGTCTTGCTAAAACTATAGTTTGTTAACAAGAAATTTGTGGAGTGGTTGAAAAACAAGTTTTAATGACTCCAACCTAAGTGCATGTAAACTTCCGACTTCAACTGTATGTGTGCGTGTATTTATATGTGTTTGTGTGGGGATTGCACCAGATCTGGAAGTGCGATTGGAATGTGTGGCAGTTTGGTCGACGCATGAGACAAATGTTGATCTGATAGGAGTTGATGGAGGGGGCCAGGCTGAGAGAGGGGGAGACGTGAGGGGAGGGTTGAAGAACGGGTCAATACCAGAGTGTGGCAGCAGGGTGCAGAACGCTTGATGAACGTTATTAATCTGTTAGCTGACGCGTGTCATCATTCACAGAGAACCCCGGTCAATAGGTGCAGCTACACTCTCCAACACACCAGAGAGAGAGCGAGAGGGCGAGAGAGCGAGAGGGCGAGAGAGCGAGAGGGCGAGAGAGCGAGAGATCGAGAAGGCGAGAGGGCGAGAGGGCGAGAGAGCGAGAGGGCGAGAGGGCGAGAGAGCGAGAGGGCGAGAGAGCGAGAGGGCGAGAGAGCGAGAGAGACCTAAAGCCCCATCACTGCTAAATGTAACTTTCTATCATGGATAAGTAGATGGCCAGAGTTGTAATAAAAAGACAATGTCATGCCTGACAGAAGGCAATAGACAGTTGTTTCATGGCTTACTCTTCTTAGTTGGGTCGTATTTGACAACCCAGCTAGGGCATTGCCCACAAAGAAAATAGCTTTTTTTTGCAATATTTGAGTACGCATTATGTATCTTGTATTTTATTGGAATGACTGAATGGTCCAGATGCTTCTCTTATGCACAGAGACGGAGTGAAAGCCAAATTAATAGCCATTACAATTCACTAACATTTGTTAAACTGCAAACAGATGGAGACAGAAGCTGTACAGACAGAGCACAACAAAGAAATCTACTGTAGCGTTGGACAAAGTGCACAGTACATCATAGAGAGAATGTCCTTGTAGTTAGAGAGCCAATGCATTTCCAATGCCGAAATGTTATGTGGGGTTGAAAATGATGTGGAACAGATTAAAAGTAAAACATACACAAATACAGATTACAGTTAGACTCAGAGATTCACAAACATTTACACATAGTTCACAGAGTAGACAAAAACAACCCAACTAAACAGGCTCGTCCTCACAAACACTCTTTGGTTGTCCTACACAATGCACACAGCAGCATCAATACAATTACGTGTGAATGGCAAACTGTTTCAGGCCGTTTCACCATGGCTGAAGGAAGGTAGGCCTATCTCCTTAGCTCCCTCTCCTGTCACACCCTGATCTGTTTCACCTTTCTTGTGCTTGTCTCCACCCCCTTCAGGTGTCGCCCCTTTACCCCGTTATACCCTGTGTACTTATACCTGTGTTTTCTGTTTGTCTGTTCCCAGTTCGTCTTGTCTCGTCAGGCCTACTAGAGGTTTTTCCTGTACTCCAGTTTCTCGTTCCTGTTTTTCTTCTCCTGGTTTTTGACCATTCTGCCTGCCCTGACACTGAGCCTACCTGCCGTTCTGTACCTCCTGTCACTGCCTTGGATTACTGACCCCTGCCTGCCCTGACACTGAGCCTACCTGCCGTTCTGTACCTCCTGTCACTGCCTTGGATTACTGACCCCTGCCTGCCCTGACACTGAGCCTACCTGCCGTTCTGTACCTCCTGTCACTGCCTTGGATTACTGACCCCTGCCTGCCATGACACTGAGCCTACCTGCCGTACTGTACCTCCTGTCACTGCCTTGGATTACTGACCCCTGCCTGCCCTGACACTGAGCCTACCTGCCTTTCTGTACTTTACGGACACTGCCCTGGTTTACTGACCTGTCGTTTGCCTGCCACCTGTTTTGTAAATACACTTTTTTTTATTTCGAACTGTCGGCATCTGGGTCTTATCCAGAGGTCTGAAATCACAGTTTCTCCCCCATCTCCCCCTCCTCTCTCCCTTTGCTCCCCCATCCCTCTTCCATCTCGCTCCCACCTCCCTATGTCTCTCCCCATCTCTCCACTGTCTCTCCCCAATCTCTTTCTTTCCTCAATCTCACCTGTTTCCCGCATCTCTCCCTCTTGCCTTTCCCACCTCTGCGTATCTCGCCTGTCTCTATCCCATCTCTCGCCTTTCCCACCTCCCCATCTGTCCCTGTCTCTTTCCCATCTCTTCCCCTCGCCTTTCCCACCTCCCCATCTGTCCCTGTCTCTTTCCCATCTCTTCCCCTCGCCTTTCCCACCTCCTCATCTCTCCCTGTTTCTTTCCCATCTCTTCCCCTCACCTTTCCCACCTCCCCATCTCTCCCCTGTCTCTTTCCCATCTCCCCATCTCTACCTGTCTCTTTCCAATCTCCCCTCGCCCTTCCCACCTCCCCTGTCTCTCCCTGTTTCTTTCCCATCTCTTCCCTCTCCATCTCTCCTTTCCCATCTCCCCATCTCTCCCTTTCTCTTTCCCATCTCTCCCCTTGCATTTCCCACCTCCCAATCTCTCCCTGTCTCTTTCCCATCTCTCCCCCTCGCCTTTCCCACCTCCCCATCTCTCCCTGTCTCTTTCCCATCTCTTCCCATCGCCTTTCCCACCTCCCCATCTCTCCCTGTCTCTTTCCCATCTCTTCCCCTCCCATCCTTTCCCACCTCCCCATCTCTCCCTGTATCTTTCCCATCTCTTCCCCTCGCCTTTTTCCCATCTTCCCATCTCTCCCTGTCTCTCCTGTCTCTTTTCCATCTCTTCCCCTCACATTTCCCACCTCCCCCGTCTTTTCCATCTCCTTCCCTCTTTCCCATCTCCCCATCTCTCCCTGTCTCTTTCCCATCTCTCCCCTCGCCTTCCCACCTCCCCTGTCTCTCCTGTCTCTTTTCCCATCTCTTCAACTCGCTCTCTTTCCATCTCCCCATCCCATCTCCCCCATTCTCTCTTCCCATCTCTCCCCCCATCTCCATCCCTTCCCACCTCCCCCTGTCTCTCCCTGTCTCTTTCCCATCTCCCCATCTCTCCTTTCTCTTTCCCATCTCCCCCCCGCATTTCCCACCTCCCATCTCTCCCTGGCTCTTTCCCATCTCTCCCGCTCGCCTTTCCCACCTCCCCCCATCTCTCCCTGTCTCTTTCCCATCTCTTCCCCTCGAATTTCCCACCTCCCCATCTCTCCCTGTCTCTTTCCCATCTCTTCCCCTCGCTTTTCCCACCGCCCCATCTCTCCCTGTCTCTTTTCCCATCTCTCCCCTCGCCCTTTCCCACCTCCCCTGTCTCTCCCTGTCTCTTTCCCATCTCTTCCCTCGCCTTTCCCATCTCCCCATCTCTCCCTTTATCTTTCCCATCTCTCCCCTCGCTTTCCCATCTCCCCCATCTCTCCCATTCTCTTTCCCATCTCTCCCCCTCGCCTTTCCCATCTCCCCATCTCTCCCATTCTCTTTCCCATCTCTCCCCTCTCCTTTCCCACCCCCCATCTCTCCCTGTCTCTTTCCCATCTCTTCCCCTCGCCTTTCCCACCTCCTCATCTCTCCCTGTTTCTTTCCCATCTCTTCCCCTCACATTTCCCACCTCCCCATCTCTCCTGTCTCTTTCCCATCTCCCCATCTCTCCCTGTCTCTTTCCCATCTCTCCCCCTCGCCCTTCCCACCTCCCCTGTCTCTCCCTGTCTCTTTCCCATCTCTTCCCCTCGCCTTTCCCATCTCCCCCATCTCTCCCTTTCTCTTTCCCATCTCTCCCCCTCGCCTTTCCCACCTCCCCATCTCTCCCTGTTTCTTTCCCATCTCTTCCCCTCACATTTCCCACCTCCCCCGTCTCTCCCTGTCTCTTTCCCATCTCCCCATCTCTCCCTGTCTCTTTCCCATCTCTCCCCTCGCCCTTCCCACCTCCCCTGTCTCTCCTGTCTCTTTTCCCATCTCTCCCCTCGCCTTTCCCATCTCCCCATCTCTCCCTTTCTCTTTCCCATCTCTTCCCCTCGCCTTTCCCATCTCCCCGTCTCTCCCTTGTCTTTTCCATCTCCCCGTCTCTCCCTGTCTTTTTCCCATCTCTACCCCTCGCCCTTCCCACCTCCCCTGTCTCTCCCTGTGTCTTTCCCATCTCTTCCTCTCGCCTTTCCCATCTCCCCATCTCTCCCTTTCTCTTTCCCATCTCTCCCCCTCGCATTTCCCACCTCCCAATCTCTCCCTGTCTCTTTCCCATCTCTCCCCCTCGCCTTTCCCACCTCCCCATCTCTCCCTGTCTCTTTCCCATCTCTTCCCCTCGCCTTTCCCACCTCCCCATCTCTCCCTGTCTCTTTCCCATCTCTTCCCCTCGCCTTTCCCACCTCCCCATCTCTCCCTGTATCTTTCCCATCTCTTCCCCTCGCCTTTCCCACCTCCTCATCTCTCCCTGTTTCTTTCCCATCTCTTCCCCTCACATTTCCCACCTCCCCGTCTCTCCCTGTCTCTTTCCCATCTCCCCATCTCTCCCTGTCTCTTTCCCATCTCTCCCCCTCGCCCTTCCCACCTCCCCTGTCTCTCCCTGTCTCTTTCCCATCTCTTCCACTCGCCTTTCCCATCTCCCCATCTCTCCCTTTCTCTTTCCCATCTCTCCCCCTCGCCTTTCGCCACCTCCCCATCTCTCCCTGTCTCTTTCCCATCTCTTCCCCTCACCTTTCCCATCTCCCCATCTCTCCCTTCTCTTTTCCATCTCCCGTCTCTCCCTGTCTCTTTCCCATCTCTCCCCGCCCTTCCCACCTCCCCTGTCTCTCCCTGTCTCTTTCCCATCTCTTCCCCTCGCCTTTCCCATCTCCCCATCTCTCCCTTTCTCTTTCCCATCTCTCCCCCTCGCATTTCCCACCTCCCCATCTCTCCCTGGCTCTTTCCCATCTCTCCCGCTCGCCTTTCCCACCTCCCCATCTCTCCCTGTCTCTTTCCCATCTCTTCCCCTCGAATTTCCCACCTCCCCATCTCTCCCTGTCTCTTTCCCATCTCTTCCCCTCGCTTTTCCCACCGCCCCATCTCTCCCTGTCTCTTTCCCATCTCTCCCCCTCGCCCTTCCCACCTCCCCTGTCTCTCCCTGTCTCTTTCCCATCTCTTCCCCTCGCCTTTCCCATCTCCCCATCTCTCCCTTTATCTTTCCCATCTCTCCCCCTCGCCTTTCCCATCTCCCCATCTCTCCCATTATCTTTCCCATCTCTCCCCCTCGCCTTTCCCACCCCCCCATCTCTCCCTGTCTCTTTCCCATCTCTTCCCCTCGCCTTTCCCACCTCCTCATCTCTCCCTGTTTCTTTCCCATCTCTTCCCCTCACATTTCCCACCTCCCCCGTCTCTCCCTGTCTCTTTCCCATCTCCCCATCTCTCCCTGTCTCTTTCCCATCTCTCCCCCTCGCCCTTCCCACCTCCCCTGTCTCTCCCTGTCTCTTTCCCATCTCTTCCCCTCGCCTTTCCCATCTCCCCATCTCTCCCTTTCTCTTTCCCATCTCTCCCCTCGCCTTTCCCACCTCCCCCCATCTCTCCCTGTTTCTTTCCATCTCTTCCCCTCCCATTTCCCCCCTCCCCCCTCCCCGTCTCTCCCTGTCTCTTTCCATCTCCCCATCTCTCCCTGTCTCTTTCCCATCTCTCCCCCTCGCCTTTCCCACCTCCCCCCCCTGTCTCTCCCTGTCTTTTCCATCTCTTCCCTCTCGCCTTTCCCATCTCCCCCATCTCTCCCTTTCTCTTCCCATCTCTTCCCCTCGCCTTTCCCATCTCCCCGTCTCTCCCTTGTCTTTTCCATCTCCCCGTCTCTCCCTGTCTTTTTCCCATCTCTACCCCTCGCCCTTCCCACCTCCCCTGTCTCTCCCTGTGTCTTTCGCATCTCTTCCTCTCGCCTTTCCCATCTCCCCATCTCTCCCTTTCTCTTTCCCATCTCTCCCCCTCGCATTTCCCACCTCCCAATCTCTCCCTGTCTCTTTCCCATCTCTCCCCCTCGCCTTTCCCACCTCCCCATCTCTCCCTGTCTCTTTCCCATCTCTTCCCCTCGCCTTTCCCACCTCCCCATCTCTCCCTGTCTCTTTCCCATCTCTTCCCCTCGCCTTTCCCACCTCCCCATCTCTCCCTGTCTCTTTCCCATCTCTTCCCCTCGCCTTTCCCACCTCCTCATCTCTCCCTGTTTCTTTCCCATCTCTTCCCCTCACATTTCCCACCTCCCCCGTCTCTCCCTGTCTCTTTCCCATCTCCCCATCTCTCCCTGTCTCTTTCCCATCTCTCCCCCTCGCCCTTCCCACCTCCCCCATCTCTCTCTCCCTGTCTCTTTCCCATCTCTTCCACTCGCCTTTCCCATCTCCCTGTCTCTCCCTTTCTCTTTCCCATCTCCTCTCCCTCGCCTTTCCCACCTCCCCATCTCTCCCTGTCTCTTTCCCCCATCTCTTCCCCCACTCTTTCCCATCTCCCCCCCTCTCTCCCATCTCTCTCTTTTTCCATCTCCCCGTCTCTCCCTGTCTCTTTCCATCTCTCCCCTCGCCTTTCCCACCTCCCTCTCCCCCCTGTCTCTTTCCCATCTCTTCCCTCGCCTTTCCCATCTCCCCCCTGTCTCTCCCTTCCTTTCCCATCTCTCCCCATCTCTTCCCTCCCACCTCCCTGTCTCTCCTGGCTCTTTTCCATCTCTCCCGCCTCGCCTTTCCCACCTCCCCTGTCTCTCCTGTCTCTTTCCCATCTCCCCATCTCTCCCTGTCTCTTTCCATCTCTCCCTCGCCTTCCCACCTCCCCTGTCTCTCCCTGTCTCTTTCCCATCTCTTCCCCTGCCTTTCCCATCTCCCCATCTCTCCCTTCTCTTTCCCATCTCTCCCCTCGCCTTTCCCACCTCCCCATCTCTCCCTGTCTCTTTCCCATCTCTTCCTCCCTCACCTTTCCCATCTCCCCTGTCTCTCCTTTCTTTTCCATCTCCCCATCTCTCCCTGTCTCTTTCCCATCTCTCCCTCTCGTCCTTCCCACCTCCCCTGTCTCTCCTCTGTCTCTCCTTCTCTTTCCATCTCTTCCCCATCTCCTCTGTCTCTTTCCCCATCTCCCCATCTCTCCCTTCTCTTTCCCATCTCCTCCTCGCCTTTCCACTCCCCGTCCCCCTGTCTCTCCCTGGCTCTCTTTCCCACCTCCTCTGTCTCTCCCTGTCTCTTTTCCACCTCCCCCCATCTCTCCCTGTCTCTTTCCCATCTCTTCCCCTCGAATTTTCCCACCTCCCCATCTCTTTTCCATGTCTCTTTTCCCATCCCCTCTGTCTTCCCTGTCTCTTTTCCCCCGCCCCATCTCTCCCTGTCTCTTTTCCATCTCTCCCCTCGCCTTCCCACCTCCCCTGTCTCTCCCTGTCTCTTTCCCATCTCTTCCCCCTCGCCTTTCCCATCTCCCCCCCATCTCTCCCGATCTTTTCCATCTCTCCCCTCTCCTTTCCCATCTCCCCATCTCTCCCATTATCTTTCCATCTCTCCCCTCGCCTTTCCCACCCCCCATCTCTCCCTGTCTCTTTTCCATCTCTTCCCCCTCCCATCTTCCCTCTCCCTCATCTCTCATCTCTTCCCTTTCCCCATCTCCCATCTCCCCATCACATTTCCCATCTCCCCTCCTCCCATCTGTCTCTTCCCATCTCTTTCCCCCCCATCTCTCCCTGTCTCTTTCCCATCTCTCCCCCTGCCTTCCCACCTCCCCCATCTCTCCCTGTCTCTTTCCCATCTCTTCCCCTCGCCTTTCCCATCTCCCCATCTCTCCCTTTCTCTTTCCCATCTCTCCCTGCCTTTCCCACCTCCCCATCTCTCCCTGTTTCTTTCCATCTCTTCCCCTTGCCATTTCCCACCTCCCCTCTCTCCCTGTCTCTTTCCATCTCCCCATCTCTCCCTGTCTCTTTCCCATCTCTCCCCCTGCTCTTTCCCATCCCTTCCCACCTCCCCTGTCTCTCCCTGTCTCTTTCCCATCTCTTCCCCTCGCCTTTCCCATCTCCCCATCTCTCCCTTTCTCTTTCCCATCTCTTCCCCTCGCCTTTCCCATCTCCCCGTCTCTCCCTTGTCTTTTCCATCTCCCCGTCTCTCCCTGTCTTTTTCCCATCTCTACCCCTCGCCCTTCCCACCTCCCCTGTCTCTCCCTGTGTCTTTCCCATCTCTTCCTCTCGCCTTTCCCATCTCCCCATCTCTCCCTTTCTCTTTCCCATCTCTCCCCCTCGCATTTCCCACCTCCCAGTCTCTCCCTGTCTCTTTCCCATCTCTCCCCTCCATCCTTTCCCACCTCCCCATCTCTCCTCCCTGTCTCTTTCCCCATCTTCCCCTCGCCTTTCCCACCTCCCCATCTCTCCTGTCTCTTTCCCATCTCTTCCTCCCTTTCCCACCTCCCCATCTCTCCCTGTATCTTTCCCATCTCTTCCCCTCGCCTTTCCCACCTCCTCATCTCTCCCTGTCTCTTTCCCATCTCTTCCCTCACATTTCCCACCTCCCCGTCTCTCCTCCCTCTCTTTCCCATCTCTCCATCTCTCCCATCTCCCTCTCTCTTTCCATCTCTCCCCCCCGTCTCTTCCCACCTCCTGTCTCTCCTGTCTCTTTCCCATCTCTTCCCCCTCGCCTTTCCCATCTCCCCTTCTCTTTCCCATCTCTCTCCATTCCATCTCTCCCCTCTCCTGCTCTTTCCATCTCCCCTGCCACCTCCCCATCTCTCCCTGTCTCTTTCCCATCTCTCCCCCACCTTTCCCATCTCCCCCATCTCTCCCTTCTTTCCCATCTCTTTCCATCTCCCCCGTCTCTCCCTTCTCTTTTCCATCTCTTCCCCTCGCCTTTCCCATCTCCCCATCTCTCCCTTCTCTTTCCCATCTCTCCCCTCGCCTTTCCCACCTCCCCATCTCTCCCTGGCTCTTTTCCATCTCTCCCGCTCCCCTTCTCCCACCTCCCCATCTCCCCATCCCTGTCTCTTTCCCATCTCTTCCCCTCGAATTTCCCACCTCCCCATCTCTCCCTGTCTCTTTCCCATCTCTTCCTCCCTGCTCTTTTCCATCTCGCCCCTCACCTTTCCCATCTCTCCCTGTCTCTTTCCCATCTCTCCCCTCGCCTTTCCCACCTCCCCTCCCCCTGTCTCTCCCTGTCTCTTTTCCATCTCTTCCCCTCGCCTTTCCCATCTCCCCGTCTCTCCTTTATCTTTCCCATCTCTCCCCCGCCTTTCCCATCTCCCCATCTCTCCCATTATCTTTTCCATCTCTCCCCCTCGCCTTTCCCACTCCCCCATCTCTCCCTGTCTCTTTCCCATCTCTTTCCCTCGCCTTTCCCACTCCCCATCTCTCCCTGTTTCTTTCCCATCTCTTCCCCTCACATTTCCCACTCCCCATCTCTCCCTGTCTCTTTCCCATCTCCCATCTCTCCCTGTCTCTTTCCCATCTCTCCCCTCGCCCTTCCCCACCTCCCCTGTCTCTCCCTCTTCCCCTCTTTCCCATCTCCCCATTCCCTCGCTTTTCCCATCTCCCCCCATCTCCCCATCTCCTTTCTTTTTCCATCTCTCCCCCTCGCCCATCTCCCCACCCTCCTTGTCCCCCATCTCCCCATCTCTCCCTGTCTCTTTCCCATCTCTTCCCTCACATTTCCCACTCTCCCCGTCTCCCTGTCTCTTTCCCATCTCCCCATCTCTCCTGTCTCTTTCCCATCTCTCCCCTCGCCTTTCCCACTCCCCTGTCCCTCCCTGTCTCTTTCCCATCTCTTCCCCTCGCCTTTCCCATCTCCCCATCTCTCCCCCTTTCTCTTTCCCCATCTCTTCCCCTCCCACTTTCCCATCTCCCCCTGATCTCTCCTTGTCTTTTCCATCTCCCCCTACTCTCCCATCCCCTGTCTTTTCCCCATCTCTACCCCTCGCCCTTCCCACCTCCTCCCTTCTCCCCTCTCTCCCTGTCTCTTTCCCATCTCCTCCTCTCCTTCCTTCCCCTCCCATCTCCCCCCCATCTCCCCTTCTCTTTCCCATCTCTCCCCTCGCCTTTCCCACCTCCCCCATCTCTCCCTCTCTCTTTCCCATCTCTCCCCCTCGCCTTTTCCCATCGTCCCCATCTCTCCCTGTCTCTTTCCCATCTCTTCCCCCTCGCCTTTCCCACCTCCCCATCTCTCCCCTGTCTCTTTCCCATCTCTTCACCCTCGCCTTTCCCACCTCCTCTCTCTCTTTCCTGTCTCTTTCCCATCTCTCTCCCTCGCTTTTCCCATCTCCCCCTCTCTCCCTGTCTCTTTTCCATCTCTTCCCTCGCCTTTCCCACCTCCCCCATCTCCCCTGTCTCTTTTCCATCTCTCCCTCTCTCCCCGTTCTCCTTCCCTTCCCTCGCCTTTCCCACCTCCCCATCTCTCCCTGTCTCTTTTCCATCTCTTCCCCTCCTTTCCCACCTCCCCATCTCTCCCTGTCTCTTTTCCATCTCTTTCCCTCTCCCCCTCGCCTTTCCCACCTCCCCATCTCTCCCTGTCTCTTTTCCATCTCTTCCCCATCGCCTTTCCCCTCCTCCCCTCTCTCCCATCTGTCTCTTTCCCTCTTCATCTCTCTTTTCCATCTCTTCCCCTCACATTTCCCATCTCCCCCCCCGTCTCTCCCTGTCTTTCCCATCTCCCCATCTCTCCCCACTCTCCCTGTCTCTTTTTCCATCTCTTCCCCTTTCCCATCTCTTTCCCTTTCCATCTCCCCCATCTCTCCCTGTCTCTTTTCCCATCTCTCCCCTCGCCTTTCCCACCTCCCCATCTCTCCCTGTCTCTTTCCATCTCTTCCCCTCGCCTTTCCCATCCCCCGTCTCTCCCTGTCTCTTTCCCATCTCCCCCGCCTTTCCCACCTCCCCATCTCTCCCTGTCTCTTTCCATCTCTTCCCTCGCCTTTCCCACCTCCCCACCTCTCCCTTGTCTCTTTCCCATCTCTCTTCCATCTTTCCCCTCATCTCCATCCCCTCCTTCTTTCCCATCTCCCCATCTCTCCCTGTCTCTTTTCCATCTCTTCCCTCGTCTCTTTCCCATCTCCCCGTCTCTCCCTGTCTCTTTCCCATCTCCCCCCTCTCTCCTTCCCATCTCCCCTTCTCTTTCCATCTCTTCCCCTCCTTTCCCATCTCCCCATCTCTCCTGTCTCTTTTCCATCTCTTCCCCTCGCCTTTCCCATCTCCCCATCTCTCCCTGTCTCTTTTCCATCTCTCCCCTTGCCCTCGCCTTTCCCATCTCCCCGTCTCTCCCGACTCTTTTCCATCTCTTCCCCTCGCCTTTCCCATCTCCCCATCTCTCCCTGTCTCTTTTCCATCTCTTCCCTCGCCTTTCCCACCTCCCCCCGTCTCCCCCTGTCTCTTTCCCATCTCTCCCCCTCGCCTTTCCCACCTCCCCATCTCTCCCTGTCTCTTTTCCATCTCTTCCCCTCGCCTTTCCCACCTCCCCATCTCTCCCTGTCTCTTTTCCATCTCTTCCCTCGCCTTTCCCACCTCCCCATCTCTCCCTGTCTCTTTTCCATCTCTTCCCCTCGCCTTTCCCACCTCCCCATCTCTCCCTGTCTCTTTTCCATCTCTTCCCCTCGCCTTTCCCACCTCCCCTCTCTCCCTGTCTCTTTCCCATCTCCCCATCTCTCCCTGTCTCTTTTCCATCTCTTCCCCTCGCCTTTCCCACCTCCCCATCTCTCCCTGTCTCTTTTCCATCTCTTCCCCTCGCCTTTCCCACCTCCCCGTCTCTCCCTGTCTCTTTCCCATCTCCCCATCTCTCCTTGTCTCTTTCCCATCTCCCCATCTCTCCCTGTCTCTTTTCCATCTCTTCCCCGCCTTTCCCATCTCCCCGTCTCCCCTCTCCCTGTCTCTTTCCCATCCCATCTCTCCCCGTCTCTTTTCCATCTCTTCCCCTCGCCTTTCCCATCTCCCCCATCTCTCCCTGTCTCTTTCCCATCTCCCCCATCTCCCTTTCCCACCTCCCCATCTCTCCCTTCTCTTTCCATCTCTTCCCCTTGCCTTTCCCATCTCCCCATCTCTCCCTTCTCTTTCCCATCTCTTCCCCTCCCTTTCCCATCTCCCCGTCTCCCCTGTCTCTTTCCCATCTCTCCCCTCGCCTTCCCATCTCCCCGTCTCTCCCTGTCTCTTTCCCATCTCTTCCCTCGCCTTTCCCACCCCCCCTCTCTCCCTCTCTCTTTCCATCCTTCCCCTCGCCTTTCCCATCTCCCCCATCTCTCCCTGTCTCTTTCCCATCTCTTCCCCTCCCCCTCTCTCCCTGTCTCTTTTCCATCTCTTCCCCTCGCCTTTCCCACCTCCCCGTCTCTCCCTGTCTCTTTCCCATCTCTCCACCCTCTCACCTTTCCCATCTCCCCATCTCTCCCTTCTCTTTTCCATCTCTCCCCTCGCCTCTTCCCACCTCCCCATCTCTCCCTGTCTCTCTTTCCCATCTCTCCCCCTCGCCTTTCCCATCTCCCCCCATCTCTCCCTGTCTCTTTTCCATCTCTTCCCCTCGCCTTTCCCATCTCCCCATCTCTCCTTGTCTCTTTCCATCTCCCCCATCTCTCCCTTCTCTTTCCCATCCCACCTCCCCCCATCTCACCTGTCTCTTTCCCATCTCTTCCCCTCGCCTCTCCCTCCCCATCCCTCCCTGTCTCTTTTCCATCTCCCCGTCCCATCTCCCTGTCTCTTTCTTTCCATCTCTCCACCTTGCCTTTCCCACCTCCCCCATCTCTCCCTGTCTCTTTTCCATCTCTTCCCCATCTTCCCCTTTCCCACCTCCCCATCTCTCCCCTGTCTCTTTTCCATCTCTCCCCTCGCCTTTCCCATCTCCCCATCTCTCCCTGTCTCTTTTCCATCTCTTCCCCTCGCCCCATCTCTCCCTGTTCCCATCTCCCCATCTCTCCCATCTCCCCGTGTCTCTTTCCCATCTCCCATCTCTCCCCTCTTTCCCATCTCTTCCCCTCACCTTTCCCATCTCCCCGTCTCTCCCTGTCTCTTTCCCATCTCCCCATCTCTCCCTGTCTCTTTTCCATCTCGTCCTATCGCCTTTCCCATCTCCCCCATCCCTCCCTGTCTCTTTCCCATCTCTCCACCTTGCCTTTCCCACCTCCCCATCTCTCCCTGTCTCTTTCCCATCTCTTCCCCTCGCCTTTCCCACCTCCCCGTCTCTCCCTGTCTCTTTTCCATCTCTCCCCCTCGCCTTTCCCATCTCCCCGTCTCTCCCTTCTCTTTTCCATCTCTTCCCCTCGCCTTTCCCATCTCCCCATCTCTCCTTGTCTCTTTCCCATCTCCCCATCTCTCCCTGTCTCTTTTCCATCTCTTCCCCTCGCCTTTCCCATCTCCCCCGTCTCTCCCTGTCTCTTTCCCATCTCCCCCCGCCTCTCTCCCCGTCTGTCTCTTTTCCATCTCTTCCCTATCGCCATTTCCCATCTCCCCCCCCATCTCTCCCCTTCTCTTTCCCATCTCTCCACCTCGCCTTTCCCACCTCCCCCATCTCTCCCTGTCTCTTTCCCATCTCTTCCCCTCGCTCTTTCCCATCTCCCCCCTGTCTCCCATCTCTCCCGTCTCTCCCTGTCTCTTTCCCATCTCTCATCCCTCGCCTTTCCCATCTCCCCCCCTCTCCCTGTCTCTTTTCCATCTCTTCCCCTCGCCTTTCCCATCCCCCCTCCCTGTCTCTCCCTCTTCTCTTTCCCATCTCCCACCTCCCCTTTCCCACCTCCCCATCTCTCCCTGTCTCTTTTCCTCTTCTCTTCCCCCTCGCCTTTCCCACCTCCCATCTCTCCCTGTCTCTTTTCCATCTCTCCCCTCGCCTTTCCCATCTCCCCATCTCTCCCTGTCTCTTTCCATCTCTTCCCCCTCGCCTTTCCCATCTCCCCTGTCTCTCCCTGTCTCTTTCCCATCTCCCCATCTCTCCCTGTCTCTTTTCTCTTTTCCCATCCTCTTCCCTCGCCTTTCCCATCTCCCCCATCTCTCCCTGTCTCTTTCCCATCTCCCCTCACCTCTCTCCCCCCATCTCTCTTTTCCATCTCTTCCCCTCGCCTTTCCCATCTCCCCCATCTCTCCCTGTCTCTTTCCCATCTCTCTCCACCTTTTGCCTTTCCCACCTCCCCATCTCTCCCTGTCTCTTTCCCATCTCTTCCCTCCCTTTCCCACCCCCCATCTCTCCCTGTCTCTTTTCCATCCATCTCTCCCTCGCCTTTCCCATCTCCCCGTCTCTCCCTGTCTCTTTCCCATCTCTCCCCCTCGCCTTTCCCACCTCCCCATCTCTCCCTGTCTCTTTTCCATCTCTTCCCCTCGCCTTTCCCATCTCCCATCTCTCCCTGTCTCTTTCCATCTCTTCCCCTCGCCTTTCCCATCTCCCCTGTCTCTCCCTGTCTCTTTCCCATCTCTCTTCCCTCGCCTTTCCCATCTCCCCGTCTCTCCCTTCTCTTTTCCATCTCTCCCCTCTCGCCTTTCCCATCTCCCCATCTCTCCCTCTCTTGTCCCATCTTTCCCTGTCTCTTTTCCATCTCTTCCCCTCGCCTTTCCCATCTCCCCATCTCTCCCTGTCTCTTTTCCATCTCTTCCCTCGCCTTTCCCATCTCCCCTTTCTCTCCCCATCTCACCCTCGTCTCCCTTTTCCATCTCTCCCCCCTCGCCTTTCCCATCTCCCTCTCCCCATCTCTCCCTGTCTCTTTCCCATCTCTCCCCTCGCCTTTCCCATCTCCCCTGTCTCTCCTGTCTCTTTTCCATCTCTCCCCCTCGCCTTTCCCATCTCCCTCCTCCTCCCTGTCTCTCCTCTCCTTTTCCCATCTCCCCGTCTCTCCCTGTCTCTTTCCCATCTCCCCCCTCTTTCCCACCTCCCTGTCTCTCCTGTCTTTTTCCATCTCTTCCCTCTCGCCTTTCCCATCTTTCCCCCCCCATCTCTCCCTGTCTCTTTCCATCTCTCCCCCTCGCCTTTCCCACCTCCCCATCTCTCCCTGTCTCTTTCCCATCTCTCTTCCCCTTTTTCCTTTCCCACCCACCTCCCCATCTCTCCCTGTCTCTTTTCCATCTCTTCCCCTCGCCTTTCCCACCTCCCCATCTCTCCCTGTCTCTTTCCATCTCTTTCCCTCGCCTTTCCCACCTCCCCCCATCTCTCCCTGTCTCTTTCCCATCTCCCCGTCTCCCTCCCTCTCTTTCCCATCTCCCCATCTCTCCCTGTCTCTTTTCCCATCTCTTCCCTCGCCTTTCCCACCCTCCCCCATCTTCCCTGTCTCTTTCCCTCTCCCCTCCCCCTCCTGTCTCTTTTCCCATCTCTCCATCCTCCTCTGCCTTTCCCATCTCCCCCATCTCTCCCTGTCTCTTTCCCATCTCTTCCCCTCGCCTTTCCCATCTCCCCCATCTCTCCCTGTCTCTTTTCCATCTCTTCCCCTCCCTTTCCCATCTCCCCCATCTCTCCCTGTCTCTTTCCCCATCTCTTCCCCACCTTTCCCATCTCCCCCCCTCTCCCTGTCTCTTTCCCATCTCCCCATCTCTCCCTGTCTCTTTCCCATCTCTCCCCCTCCTGCCTTTCCCATCTCCCATCTCCTCTGTCTCTCCCTGTCTCTTTTCCCCATCTCTCCCCTCTTGCCTTTCCCATCTCCCCTGTCTCTCCCTTCTCTTTCCCATCTCTCCCCTCGCTTTTCCCACCTCCCCATCTCTCCCCGTCTCTTTCCCATCTCTTCCCCTCGCCCCCATCTCTCCATCGTCCCTTTCCCATCTCCCCCTCCTTTCCCATCTCCCAGTCTCTCCCGACTCTTTTCCATCTCTTCCCCTCGCCTTTCCCATCTCCCCATCTCTCCCTGTCTCTTTTCCATCTCTTCCCCTCGCCTTTCCCACCTCCCCATCTCTCCCTGTCTCTTTTCCATCTCTTCCCTCGCCTTTCCATCTCCCCGTCTCTCCTTCTCTTTTCTCTTTCCCATCTCTCCCCTCGCTCTCCTTCCCATCTCCCCATCTCTCCCTGTCTCTTTTCCATCTCTTTCCCATCTCCTCTGCCTTTCCCATCTCCCCATCTCTCCCCTCCCTGTCTCTTTTCCCATCTCTCCTCGCCTTTCCCCATCTCCCCCATCCTCCCCCCCATCTCTCCATCCTTGCCTTTCCCTCCTCATCTCTCCCTGTCTCCCCATCTCTCCCCTCGCCTTTCCCATCTCCCCGTCTCTCCCTGTCTCTTTCCATCTCCCCCTCGCCTTCTCCATGTCTCTCCTTCCCATCTCTCCCTCGCTTTCCCATCTCCCCCATCTCTCCTGTCTCTTTTTCCATCTCTTTTTCCCATCTCCCCATCTCTCCCTGTCTCTTTCCCATCTCTCCCCTCGCCTTTCCCATCTCCCCCCATCTCTCTCCTGTCTCTTTCCCATCTCTTCCCCTCGCCTTTCCCATCTCCCCATCTCTCCCTGTCTCTTTTCCATCTCTTCCCTCGCCTTTCCCATCTCCCCTGTCTCTTTTCCCTTCTCTTTCCCACATCTCTCCCCCTCTTGCCTTTCCCATCTCCCCTGTCTCTCCCTGTCTCTTTTCCATCTCTTCCCTCGCCTTTCCCATCTCCCCGTCTCTCCCTGTCTCTTTTCCATCTCTCCCCTCACCTTTCCCATCTCCCCGTCTCTCCCTTCTCTTTTCCATCTCTTCCCCTCATTTCCCATCTCCCCTGTCTCTCCCTGTCTCTTTTCCATCTCTTCCCCTTGCCTTTCCCATCTCCCCTCTCCTTTCTCTCCCTCCTTTCTCTTTCTCCATCTCTCCCCTCGCCTTTCCCATCTCCCCGTCTCTCCCTGTCTCTTTCCATCTCTCCCCCTCGCCTTTCCCATCTCCCCATCCCCCTCTCTCCTGTCTCTTTTCCATCTCTTCCCCTCTTTCCCACCTCCCCGTCTCTCCCTGTCTCTTTCCCATCTCTTCCCCTTGCCTTTCCCATCTCCCCGTCTCTCCCTGTCTCTTTTCCATCTCTTCCCCTCGCCTTTCCCATCTCCCCGTCTCTCCCTGTCTCTTTCCCATCTCTTTCCCCTTTCCTTTCCCATCTCCCCTGTCTCTCCCCCTCTTTCCCATCTCCCCATCTCTCCTGTCTCTTTCCCATCTCTTCCCTCGCCTTTCCCACCTCCCTGTCTCTCCCTTCTTTTCCATCTCTTCCCCTCGCCTTTCCCATCTCCCCGTCTCTCCCTGTCTCTTTTCCATCTCTTCCCCTCGCCTTTCCCATCTCCCCATCTCTCCCTGTCTCTTTCCCATCTCTTCCCCTCACTCTTTCCCATCTCCCCTCTCCCTGTCTCTTTCCATCTCTTCCCCTCTTTCCCATCTCCCCCGCTCTCTCCCTGTCTTTTCCCATCTCTTCCCCTCGCCTTTCCCACCTCCCCATCTCTCCCTGTCTCTTTTCCATCTCTTCCCCTCGCCTTTCCCACCTCCCCGTCTCTCCCTGTCTCTGTCCCATCTCCCCATCTCTCCCTGTCTCTTTTCCATCTCTTCCCCTCGCCTTTCCCACCTCCCCATCTCTTCCTGTCTCTTTCCCATCTCTTCCCCTCGCCCTTTCCCACCTCCCCGTCTCTCCCTGTCTCTTTTCCCATCTCCCCATCTCTCCTCGCTCTTTCCCATCTCCCCATCTCTCCCTGTCTCTTTTCCATCTCTCCCCTCGCCTTCCCATCTCCCCCTGTCTCTCCCTGTCTCTTTCCCCATCTCTTCCCCTCGCCTTCCCATCTCCCCATCTCTCCTGTCTCTTTCCATCTCTTCCCCTCGCCTTTCCCATCTCCCCATCTGTCTCTCCATGTCTCTTTCCCTCTCTCCTCGCCTTTCCCATCTCCCCTCTCTCCCTGTCTCTTTTCCATCTCTTCCCTCGCCTTTCCCATCTCCCCCATCTCTCCCTGTCTCTTTTCCATCTCTTCCCCTCGCCTTTCCCATCTCCCCTGTCTCTCCCTGTCTCTTTCCCATCTCCCCCTCCCACCTTCCCCTCCCCATCTCCCCATCTCCCTGTCTCTTTCCCCATCTCTTCCCCTCGCCTTTTCCATCTCCCCATCTCTCCCTGTCTCTTTCCCTCTCTTCCATCCTCGCCTTTCCCATCTCCCCCCTCTCCCTGTCTCTTTCCCATCTCTCCCCCTCCCCTCCCCATCTCTCCCTGTCCTTTCCCATCTCTTTCTCCCCATCTCTCCCTGTCTCTTTCCATCTCTTCCCCTCGCCTTTCCCATCTCCCCATCTCTCCCTGTCTCTTTTCCATCTCTCCCCTCGCCTTTCCCACCTCCCCATCTCTCCCTGTCTCTTTCCCATCTCTTCCCCCTCGCCTTTCCCATCTCCCCCCCCTTCGTCTCTCCCTTCTCTTTTCCATCTCTTCCCTCGCTCTTTCCCATCTCCCCATCTCTCCTGTCTCTTTTCCATCTCTTCCCCTCGCCTTTCCCATCTCCCCCGTCTCTCCTCCTCTTTCCATCTCTTCCCCTCGCCTCCCACCCCCCTGTCTCTTCTCCCCATCTCTCCCCTCACCTTTCCCATCTCCCCTCTCCCTCCTCTCTTCCATCTCTCCATCTTTTCCATCCTCCTGCCTTTCCCATCTCCCCATCTCTCCCTGTCTCTTTTCCATCTCTCCCTCTCGCCTTTCCCACCTCCCCATCTCTCCCTGTCTCTTTCCCATCTCTTCCCCTCGCCTTTCCCATCTCCCCATCTCTCCCTTCTCTTTCCATCTCTTCCCCTCTCCCTGCCTTTCCCATCTCCCCCCATCTCCCTCCCTGTCTCTTTCCATCTCTCCCCTCGCCTTTCCCATCCTCCCCCCCATCTCTCCCTGTCTCTTTCCCATCTCTCCCCTCGCCTTTCCCATCTCCCCATCTCTCCCTCTTCCCTCGCCTTCCCATCCTCCCCCCATCTCTCCCTCGCTCTTTCCCATCTCCCCGTCTCTTCCCATCTCTTCTCTCCTTCTCTTTCCCCTCTTTTCTTTCCCATCCCCTCCATCTCTCCCTGTCTCTTTCCATCTCTTCCCCTCGCCTTTCCCATCTCCCCATCTCTCCCTGTCTCTTTTCCATCTCTTCCCCTCGCCTTTCCCATCTCCCCATCTCTCCCTGTCTCTCTCCATTTTCCCTCGTCTCTTTCCTTGTCTCCCCATCTCCCCATCTCTCCCTGTCTCTTTCCCATCTCTTCCCCTCGCCTTTCCCATCTCCCCCTCTCTTCTCTTTCCCATCTCTCCCCTCTCCTTTCCCATCCCCCGTCTCTCCCTTCTCTTTTCCCATCTCTCCCCTCGCCTTTCCCATCTCCCCTCTCTCCTGTCTCTTTCCATCTCTTCCCTCGCCTTTCCCATCTCCCCATCTCTCCCTGTCTCTTTTCCATCTCTTCCCCTCGCCTTTCCCATCTCCCCGTCTCTCCCTTCTCTTTCCCATCTCTCCCCTCGCCTTTCCCATCTCCCCGTCTCTCCCTTCTCTTTTCCATCTCTTCCCCTCGCCTTTCCCATCTCCCCATCTCTCCCTGTCTCTTTCCCATCTCTCCCCCTTGCCTTTCCCATCTCCCCATCTCTCCCTTCTCTTTCCCATCTCTTCCCCCTCGCCTTTCCCATCTCCCCATCTCTCCCTGTCTCTTTTCCATCTCTTCCCCTCGCCTTTCCCATCTCCCCATCTCTCCCTGTCTCTTTTTCCATCTCTTCCCCTCGCCTTTTCCCATCTCCCCATCTCTCCTTTCTCTTTCCCATCTCTCCCCTCGCCTTTCCCATCTCCCCGTCTCTCCCGACTCTTTTCCATCTCTTCCCCTCGCCTTTCCCATCTCCCCATCTCTCCCTGTCTCTTTCCATCTCTTCCCCCTCGTTTCCCATCTCCCCCCTCGTCTTCCCATCTCTTTCCCATCTTTTCTCCCCCTCGCCTTTCCCATCTCCCCGTCTCTCCCTGTCTCTTTCCATCTCTTCCCTCTCCCTGCCTTTCCCACCTCCCTGTCTCTCCCTGTCTCTTTTCCATCTCTTCCCCTCGCCTTTCCCACCTCCCCATCTCTCCCTGTCTCTTTCCCATCTCCCCATCTCTCCCTGTCTCTTTTCCATCTCTTCCCCTCGCCTTTCCCATCTCCCCGTCTCTCTCCCTGTCTCTTTTCCCATCTCCCCATCTCTCCCCTGTCTCTTTTCCATCTCTTCCCCTCGCCTCCCATCTCCCCATCTCTCCCATCTCTTTCCATCTCTTCCCCGTCTCTTTCCCATCTCCCCATCTCTCCCTGTCTCTTTCCCATCTCCCCTCCCCTGTCTCTTTCCCATCTCCCCATCTCTCCCTGTCTCTTTTCCATCTTTCCCCTCGCCTTTCCCACCTCCCCCTCTCCCTGTCTCTTTCCCATCTCTCCCCCTCGCCTTTCCCACCTCCCCATCTCTCCTGTCTCTTTCCATTTCCCCCATCTCCCCATCTCTCCTGTCTCTTTTCCATCTCTTCCCCTCGCCTTTCCCACCTCCCCGTCTCTCCCTCCTCTGTCTCTCTTCCCCTGCCTTTCCCATCCCCCATCTCTCCCTGTCTCCCCATCTCTTCCTTTTTCCCATCTCCCCTGTCTCTCCCTGTCTCTTTTCCATCTCTTCCCCTCCCTTTCCCATCTCCCCCCCCATCTCTCCCTGTCTCTTTTCCCATCTCTCCCCATCCTCTCCCCCTCCTGTCTCTCCCTGTCTCTTTTCATCTCTTCCCCTCGCCTTTCCCACCTCCCCGTCTCTCCCTTCTTTTCCATCTCTTCCCCTCGCCTTTCCCACCTCCCCATCTCTCCCTGTCTCTTTTCCATCTCTTCCCTCGCCTTTCCCACCTCCCCCATCTCTCCCTGTCTCTTTCCATCTCTTCCCTCACCTTTCCCATCTCCCCATCTCTCCCTGTCTCTTTTCCATCTCTTCCATCTTTCCCATCTCCCCTGTCTCTCCTGTCTCTTTCCCATCTCCCCCCTCGCCTTTCCCATCTCCCTGTCTCTTTTCCCATCTCTTCCCCTCGCCTTTCCCATCTCTCCCCCATCTCTCCCTGTCTCTTTTCCATCTCTTCCCCTCGCCTTTCCCACCTCCCCTCTCTCCCTGTCTCTTTCCCATCTCTTCCCTCGCCTTTCCCATCTCCCCCGTCTCTCCCTGTCTCTTTTCCATCTCTTCCCCTCGCCTTTCCCATCTCCCCATCTCTCCCTGTCTCTTTTCCATCTCTTCCCCTCGCCTTTCCCATCTCCCCATCTCTCCTTGTCTCTTTCCCATCTCCCCATCTCTCCCTGTCTCTTTTCCATCTCTTCCCCTCGCCTTTCCCATCTCCCCGTCTCTCCCTGTCTCTTTCCCATCTCCCCATCTCTCCCTGTCTCTTTTCCATCTCTCTCCCCTCTCTCCCTGCTCTTTCCCATCCTCCCCATCCCTCCCTGTCTCTTTCCCATCTCTCCCCTCGCCTTTCCCACCTCCCCATCTCCCCTGTCTCTTTTCCATCTCTTCCCTCGCCTTTCCCATCTCCCCCCTCCCATCTCTCCCTGTCTCTTTTCCATCTCTCCCCCTCGCCTTTCCCACCTCCCCCGTCTCTCCCTGTCTCTTTCCCATCTCTTTCCCTCGCCTTTCCCATCTCCCCATCTCCCTGTCTCTTTCCCATCTCCCCTCGCCTTTCCCATCTCCCTCTTTTCCATCTCTTCCCATCTCTCCATCTCTCCTGTCTCTTTCCATCTCCCCATCTCTCCCTGTCTCTTTTCCATCTCTCCCCTCGCCTTTCCCATCTCCCCCCTCTCTCCCTGTCTCTTTCCCATCTCTCCCCTCTCTCCCCTCTTTCCCATCTCCCCATCTCTCCCTGTCTCTTTCCATCTCTTCCCTTGCCTTTCCCATCTCCCCCATCTCTCCCTGTCTCTTTCCATCTCTTCCCCTCTTTCCCATCTCCCCCCCTGTCTCCCCTTCTCTTTTCCATCTCTCCCCTGCCTTTCCCATCTCCCCGTCTCTCCCTGTCTCTTTCCATCTCTTCCCCTCGCCTTTCCCATCTCCCCCTCGTCTCCCATCCCTTCTCTTTTTCCATCTCTTCCCCTCGCCTTTCCCATCTCCCCCGTCTCTCCCTGTCTCTTTCCCATCTCTTCCCTCGCCTTTCCCATCTCCCCATCTCTCCCTGTCTCTTTTCCATCTCTTCCCCTCGCCTTTCCCATCTCCCCATCTCTCCCTGTCTCTTTCCATCTCTTCCCCTCGCCTTTCCCATCTCCCCCATCTCTCCCTTCTCTTTTCCATCTCTCCCCCTCGCCTTTCCCATCTCCCCCGTCTCTCCCTGTCTCTTTTCCATCTCTTCCCCTCGCCTTTCCCATCTCCCCATCTCTCCCTGTCTCTTTTCCATCTCTTCCCCTCGCCTTTCCCATCTCCCCATCTCTCCCTGTCTTTTCCCATCTCTTCCCCTCGTTTCCCATCTCCCTCATCTTTCCATCTCCCCTCTTTTCCATCTCTTCCCCTCTTCCTTTCCCATCTCCCCCCATCTCTCCCTGTCTCTTTTCCATCTCTTCCCCTCGCCTTTCCCATCTCCCCCGTCTCTCCCTGTCTCTTTCCCATCTCTCCCCTCGCCTTTCCCATCTCCCCATCCTCCTCTCTCTTTCCCATCTCTTCCCATCTCTCCCCATCTCTTCCATCTCTTCCCCTCGCCTTTCCCACCTCCCCCGTCTCTCCTGTCTCTTTCCCATCTCTCCCCCTCGCCTTTCCCATCTCCCCATCTCCCCCTCTCTCTTTTCCATCTCTTCCCCTCGCCTTTCCCATCCCCCATCTCTCCCTGTCTCTTTTCCATCTCTTCCCTCGCCTTTCCCACCTCCCCATTTCTCTCCCTCTTTTCCCATCTCTTCCCCTCGCCTTTCCCATCTCCCCCATCTCTCCCTGTCTCTTTCCCATCTCTTCCCCTCGCCTTTCCCATCTCCCCTCCCCATCTCTCCCTTCTCTTTCCCATCTCTCCACCTCGCCTTTCCCATCTCCCCGTCTCTCCCTGTCTCTTTTCCATCTCTTCCCCTCCTCTTTCCATCTCCCCGTCTCTCCCTGTCTCTTTCCCATCTCTTCCCCCTCCTTGCCTTTCCCATCTCCCCATCTCTCCCTGTCTCTTTCCATCTCTTCCCCTCGCCTTTCCCATCTCCCCCGTCTCTCCCTGTCTCTTCTCCATTTTCCATCTCTTCCCTCGCCTTTCCCATCTCCCCCTGTCCCACCTCTCCTCCCTGTCTCTTTTCCATCTCTTCTCCCTCTGTCTCTTTTCCTTTCCCATCTCCCCATCTCTCCCTGTCTCTTTTCCATCTCTTCCCTCGCCTTTCCCACTCCATCTCTCCCTGTCTCTTTCCATCTCTTCCCCCCACTTTCCCATCTCCCCATCTCTCCCTGTCTCTTTTCCATCTCTTCCCCTCGCCTTTCCCACCTCCCCCTGTCTCTCCCTGTCTCTTTTCCCATCTCTCCCCTCTCGCCTTTCCCATCTCCCCCTCCTCCCTGTCTCTTTCCATCTCTTCCCCTCGCCTTTCCCATCTCCCCATCTCTCCCTGTCTCTTTTCCATCTCTTCCCCTCGCCTTTCCCATCTCCCCCATCTCTCCCTTCTCTTTCCCATCTCTCCCCCCATCGCCTTTCCCATCTCCCCTCACCTTCTCTCCCTGTCTCTTTCCATCTCTTCCCTCCTTTCCCATCTCCCCATCTCCCCTGTCTCTTTTCCATCTCTTCCCCTCGCCTTTCCCATCTCCCCATCTCTCCTGTCTCTTTCCCATCTCCCCTCGCCTTTCCCATCTCCCGTCTCTCCCCATCTCTCTTTCCATCTCTTCCCTCGCCTTTCCCATCTCCCCATCTCTCCCTGTCGCTTTTCCATCTCTTCCCCTCGCCTTTCCCATCTCCCCGTCTCTCCCTGTCTCTTTCCCATCTCTCCCTGTCTCTTTTCCATCTCTTCCCCTCGCCTTTCCCACCTCCCCATCTCTCCCTGTCTCTTTCCCATCTCTTCCCCTCGCCTTTCCCACCTCCCCTGTCTCTCCCTGTCTCTTTCCCATCTCTCCCCTTGCCTTTCCCACCTCCCCCATCTCTCCCTGTCTCTTTTCCATCTCTTCCCCTCGCCTTTCCCACCTCCCCCGTCTCTCTCTCCCATCTCTCCCCTCTCTTTCCCACCTCCTCTGTCTCTCCTTTTCCCTCTCCCCTCCCTTTCCCATCTCCCCATCTCTCCCTGTCTCTTTTCCATCTCTCCCCTCGCCTTTCCCATCTCCCCATCTCTCCCTGTCTCTTTTCCATCTCTCCCCCTCGCCTTTCCCATCTCCCCCCTCTCCCCTGTCTCTTTTCCATCTCTCCCCTCCCTTTCCCATCTCCCCGTCTCTCCCTGTCTCTTTCCATCTCTTCCCCTCGCCTTTCCCATCTCCCCTGTCTCTCCCTGTCTCTTTTCCATCTCTCCCCCTCGCCTTTCCCATCTCCCCCTCTCCCCCTGTCCCTGTCTTTTCCCCATCTCTTCCCCTCGCTTTCCCATCTCCCATCTCTCCTTCTCTTTCCATCCATCTCCCCACCTCGCCTCCCTTCCCCATCTCCTCCCCTCGTCTCTCCTCTGTCTCTTTTCCATCTCTCCCCTCGCCTTTCCCACCTCCCCTGTCTCTCCCTGTCTCTTTTCCATCTCTTCCCCTCGCCTTTCCCACCTCCCCATCTCTCCCTGTCTCTTTCCCATCTCTTCCCTCTCTCCCCGCCTTTCCCATCTCCCCATCTCTCCCTGTCTCTTTCCCATCTCTTCCCCTCGCCTTTCCCATCTCCCCCTGTCTCTCCCTGTCTCTTTCCCATCTCTCCCCCTCCTTTCCCATCTCCCCCCCCCTGTCTCTCCCCTGTCTCTTTCCCATCTCTCCCCTCGCCTTTCCCACCTCCCCATCTCTCCCTGTCTCTTTTCCATCTCTTCCCCTCGCCTTTCCCATCTCCCCATCTCTCCCTGTCTCTTTTCCATCTCTTCCCCTCGCCTTTCCCATCTCCCCATCTCTCCCTGTCTCTTTCCCATCTCTCCCCTCGCCTTTCCCATCTCCCCCCTCTCCCCGATTCTTTTCCATCTCTTCCCCTCGCCTTTCCCATCTCCCCTGTCTCTCCCTGTCCTGTCCATCTCTTCCCCTCCCATCTCCCCGTCTCCCCCTGTCTCTTTCCCATCTCTCCCCCTCGCCTTTCCCATCTCCCCATCTCTCCTTGTCTCTTTCCCATCTCCCCATCTCTCCCTGTCTCTTTTCCATCTCTTCCCCTCGCCTTTCCCTATCTCCCCCTTGTCTCTCCCTGTCTCTTTCTTTCCATCTCTCCCCCTCGCCTTTCCCATCTCCCCTGTCTCTCCCTGTCTCTTTTCCATCTCTTCCCCTCGCCTTTCCCACCTCCCCTGTCTCTCCCTGTCTCTTTTCCATCTCTTCCCTTGCCTTTCCCATCTCCCCTCTCTCCTTTCTCCCATCTCTTCCCCTCGCCTTTCCCATCTCCCCGTCTCTCCCTGTCTCTTTCCATCTCTCCCCCTCGCCTTTCCCATCTCCCCTGTCTCTCCTGTCTCTTTTCCATCTCTCCCCTCGCCTTTCCCATCTCCCCATCTCTCCCTGTCTCTTTCCATCTCTTCCCCTCGCCTTTCCCATCTCCCCCTCTCCCTGTCTCTTTTCCATCTCTTCCCCCTCGCCTTTCCCACCTCCCCATCTCTCCCTGTCTCTTTTCCATCTCTTCCCCTCGCCTTTCCCACCTCCCCATCTCTCCCTGTCTCTTTTCCATCTCTTTCCCTCCCCATCTCTTTCCCATCTCTCCCACCTCCCCTGTCTCTCCCTTCTCTTTCCCATCTCACCCCTCGCCTTTCCCATCTCCCCTGTCTCTCCCTGTCTCTTTTCCATCTCTTCCCCTCGCCTTTCCCATCTCCCCCCTCTGTCTCTCCCTGTCTCTTTCCATCTCTCCCCTCGCCTTTCCCACTCCCTGTCTCTCCTGTCTCTTTCCCATCTCTTCCCCTCGCCTTTCCCATCTCCCCCGTCTCTCCCTTCTCTTTTCCATCTCTCCCCCTCGCCTTTCCCATCTCCCCCTGTCTCCCTTCCCATCTTTTCCATCTCTTCCCTCGCCTTTCCCATCTCCCCATCTCTCCCTTCTCTTTTCCCATCTCTTCCCCTCGCCTTTCCCATCTCCCCTGTCTCTCCCTGTCTCTTTCCATCTCTCCCCTCCCTTTCCCATCTCCTTCTCTCCCTGTCCCATCTCTCCCCTCGCCTTTCCCATCTCCCCCTGTCTCTTCCCTCTCTCCCCCATCTCCCCCCTCGTCTCTTTCCCATCTCCCCTCGTCTCTCCCTGTCTCTTTTCCATCCCCATCTCTTCCCCTCGCCCCATCTTTCCCATCTCCCCTCTCTCCCTGTCTCTTTCCCATCTCTCCCCTCGCCTTTCCCACCTCCCCTGTCTCTCCTTGTCTCTTTCCCATCTCTCCCCTCGCCTTTCCCATCTCCCCCATCTCTCCCTGTCTCTTTCCCATCTCTCCCCTTTCCCATCTCCCCCCTCTCCCTGTCTCTTTCCCATCTCCCCCTCTCCTTTCCCACTCTCTTTCCATCTCTTCCCCTGTCTCTTTCCCATCTCCCCATCTCTCCCTGTCTCTTTTCCATCTCTTCCCCTCGCCTTTCCCACCTCCCCCATTCTCTCCTGTCTCTTTCCCATCTCTCTCCCTCGCCTTTCCCATCTCCCCGTCTCTCCCTGTCTCTTTTCCATCTCTTCACCTCGCCTTTCCCATCTCCCCTGTCTCTCCCTGTCTCTTTTCCATCTCTCCCCTCGCCTTTCCCATCTCCCCTGTCTCTCCCTGTCTCTTTTCCATCTCTTCCCTCTTTCCCATCTCCCCATCTCTCCTTCTCTTTCCCATCTCTCCCCTCGCATCTTTCCCATCTCCCCATCTCTCCCTGTCTCTTTTCCATCTCTTCCCCCTCGCCTTTCCCATCTCCCCATCTCTCCCCTGTCTCTTTTCCATCTCTTCCCCTCGCCTTTCCCATCTCCCCATCTCTCCCTGTCTCTTTTCCATCTCTTCCCCTCGCCTTTCCCACCTCCCCCCATCTCTCCCTGTCTCTTTTCCATCTCTTCCCTCGCCTTTCCCACCTCCCCCTGTCTCTCCCTGTCTCTTTTCCATCATCTCCCCTCGCCTTTCCCATCTCCCCGTCTCTCCCTGTCTCTTTTCCATCTCTTCCCCTCGCCTTTCCCATCTCCCCGTCTCTCCCTGTCTCTTTCCCATCTCTTCCCCTCGCCTTTCCCATCTCCCCGTCTCTCCCTTCTCTTTTCCATCTCTCCCCCTCGCCTTTCCCATCTCCCCGTCTCTCCCTTCTCTTTTCCATCTCTTCCCCTCGCCTTTCCCATCTCCCCCTCTCTCCCCCTGTCTCTTTTCCATCTCTTCCCCTCGCCTTTCCCATCTCCCCGTCTCTCCCTGTCTCTTTCCCATCTCCCCCCTCGTCTCTTTCCCATCTCCCCGTCTCTCCTCCCCATCTCTCTCTTCCCCTCGCCTTTCCCATCTCCCCATCTCTCCCTGTCTCTTTTCCATCTCTTCCCCTCGCCTTTCCCATCTCCCCGTCTCTCCCCTGTCTCTTTCCCATCTCTCCCCCTCGCCTTTCCCATCTCCCCATCTCTCCCTGTCTCTTTTCCATCTCTTCCCCTCGCCTTTCCCATCTCCCCATCTCTCCCTGTCTCTTTTCCATCTCTCCCCCTCGCCTTTCCCACTCTCCCCTCTCCCCCATCTGTCTCTTTCCCATCTCTCCCCCTGTTTCCCATCTCCCCATGTCTCCCTTTCTTTTCCATCTCTTCCCCTCTCTTTTCCATTTCCCACCTCCCCCCATCTCTCCCTGTCTCTTTTCCATCTCTTCCCTCGCCTTTCCCACCTCCCCCTGTCTCTCCCTGTCTCTTTCCCATTTCCCATCTCTCCCCCGTCTCTCCTTGTCTCTTTCCCATCTCCCCCATCTCTCCCTGTCTCTTTCCATCTCTTCCCTCGCCTTTCCCACCTCCCCGTCTCTCCCTGTCTCCCATCTCTTCCCTCTTTCCCCTCCCCGTCTCTCCCTGTCTCCTCTTCCCCATCTCTTCCCTGCTCTTTCCCATCTCCCCATCTCTCCCTTCTCTTTTCCATCTCTTCCCCTCGCCTTTCCCATCTCCCCCGTCTCTCCCTGTCTCTTTTCCATCTCTTCCCCTCGCCTTTCCCATCTCTCCCCGTCTCTCCCTGTCTCTTTCCCATCTCTTCCCCTCGCCTTTCCCATCTCCCCATCTCTCTCCCTGTCTCTTTTCCCATCTCTTCCCCTCCCTGCCTTTCCCATCTCCCCATCTCTCCCTGTCTCTTTTCCATCTCTTCCCCTCGCCCTTCCCATCTCCCCTGTCTCTCCCTGTCTCTTTCCATCTCTTCCCCTCGCCTTTCCCCATCTCCCCCATCTCTCCCCTGTCTCTTTCCCATCTCCCCATCTCCCCCCCTCGCCTTTCCCATCTCCCCATCTCTCCCTGTCTCTTTTCCATCTCTTCCCCTCGCCTTTCCCATCTCCCCGTCTCTCCCTGTCTCTTTCCCATCTCTCCCCTCGCCTTTCCCATCTCCCCATCTCTCCCTGTCTCTTTCCCATCTCTTCCCTCGCCTCTTCCCACCTCCCCATCTCTCCCCTGTCTCTTTTCCATCTCTCCCCTCGCCTTTCCCATCTCCCCATCTCTCCCTTCTCTTTTCCATCTCTCCCCTCGCCTTTCCCATCTCCCCCATCTCTCCCTGTCTCTTTCCCATCTCTTCCCCTCGCCTTTCCCATCTCCCCTCTCCCTGTCTCCCATCCCTCTTTCCCATCTCCCCGTCTCTTTCTTTTCCATCTCTCCCCTCGCCTTTCCCACCTCCCCTGTCTCTCCCTGTCTCTTTTCCATCTCTTCCCCTGCCTTTCCCATCTCCCCATCTCTCCCTTCTCTTTTCCATCTCCCCGTCCCCTCGCCTTTCCCATCTCCCCATCTCTCCCTGTCTCTTTTCCATCTCTCCCCTCGCCTTTCCCATCTCCCCCATCTCCCTTCTCTTTTCCATCTCTTCCCCTCGCCTTTCCCATCTCCCCATCTCTCCCTGTCTCTTTCCCATCTCTCCCTCCTTTCCCATCTCCCCCCTGTCTCTCCTTCTCTTTTCCATCTCTCCCCTCGCCTTTCCCACCTCCTCTGTCTCTCCCTGTCTCTTTTCCATCTCTCCCCTCGCCTTTCCCATCCCCATCTCTCCCCTGTCTCTTTTCCATCTCTCCCCTCCACATGCCTTTCCCACCTCCCCATCTCTCCCTGTCTCTTTTTTCCATCTCTCCCCCTCGCCTTTCCCACCTCCTCCCCCATCTCTCCCTTCTCTTTCCCATCTCCCCCCCTCGCCCTTTCCCATCTCCCTTCCCCCTGTCTCTCCTGACTCTTTTCCATCTCTTCCCCTCGCCTTTCCCATCTCCCCTGTCTCTCCCTGTCTCTTTCCATCTCTCCCCCTCGCCTTTCCCATCTCCCCCTCATCTCCCCCCCTGTCTCTTTCCCATCTCTCCCCCATCTCCCCTGTCTCTTTCCCATCTCCCCATCTCCCTGTCTCTTTTCCATCTCTCCCCTTGCCTTTCCCATCTCCCTGTCTCTCCCCTGTCTCTTTCCATCTCTTCCCCTCGCCTTTCCCATCTCTCTCTCCCTGTCTCTTTCCATCTCTCTGTCTCTTCCCATCTCCCCATCTCTCCCTGTCTCTTTTCCATCTCTCCCTCGCCTTTCCCACCTCCCTCTCTCCCTGTCTCTTTCCATCTCTCCCTCGCCCTCGCCTTTCCCACTCTCTCCTCTGTCTCTCCCTGTCTCTTTCCCATCTCTTCCCCTCGCCTTTTCCCATCTCCCCTGTCTCTCCCTTCTCTTTCCATCTCTCCCCCTCGCCTTTCCCATCCTCCCCGTCTCTCCCTGTCTCTTTCCATCTCTCCTCCTCGTCTCTTTCCCACTCTCTCCCATCTGTCTCTCCCTGTCTCTTTCCCATCTCCCCCTGTCTCTTTTCCTCCCATCTCCCCCCATCTCTTTTCTTTTCCCATCTCTCCCCCTCGCCTTTCCCACCTCCCCTGTCTCTCCATCTGTCTCTTTTCCATCTCCCACCTCCCTGTCTCTTTCCCATCCTCTGTCTCCCCTGCCTTTCCCATCTCCCCCTCTCCCTGTCTCTCCCTGTCTCTTTCCCATCTCTCTCCCCTCTCCTTTCCCATCTCTGTCTCCCCTGTCTTTTCCATCTCTCCCCTCGCCTTTCCCACCTCCTCTGTCTCTCCTGTCTCTTTTCCATCTCTCCCCTCGCCTTTCCCATCTCCCTGTCTCTCCCTGTCTCTTTTCCATCATCTCCCCCTCACCTCCCATCTCCCATCTCTCCCTTCTCTTTTTCCATCTCTTCACCTCGCCTTTCCCATCTCCCCATCTCTCCCTGTCTCTTTTCCATCTCTCCCCCTCGCCTTTCCCACCTCCTCTGTCTCTCCCTGTCTCTTTCCATCTCCCCCCTTCCCTCTCCTGTCTCTTTTCCATCTCCCCTCTCCTCCCTGTCTCTTTCCCATCTCCCTCCCTCTCCCATGCTCTTTCCCATCTCCCCCCATCCTCCTGTCTCTTTTCCATCTCTCCCCTCGCCTTTCCCATCTCCCCTGTCTCTCCCTGTCTCTTTTCCATCTCTCCCCTCGCCTTTCCCACCTCCTCTGTCTCTCCCTGTCTCTTTTCCATCTCTCCCCTCGCCTTTCCCACCTCCCTGTCTCTCCCTGTCTCTTTCCCATCTCCCCGTCTCTCCCTGTCTCTTTCCCATCTCCCCGTCTCTCCCTGTCTCTTTTCCATCTCTCCCCCTCGCCTTTCCCACCTCCTCTGTCTCTCCCTGTCTCTTTTCCATCTCTCCACCTCGCCTTTCCCATCTCCTCTCTCTCCTTGTCTCTGTCTCTTTCCCCCATCTCTTTCCCATCTCCCCCCTGTCTCTCCTGTCTCTTTCCCATCTCCCCATCTCTCCCTGTCTCTTTTCCATCTCTCCCCCTGCCTTTCCCACCTCCTCTGTCTCTCCCTGTCTCTTTCCCATCTCCCCGTCTCTCCCTGTCTCTTTTCCATCTCTCCCCCCTGCTCTTTCCCATCTCCCCGTCCTCCCTGTCTCTCCCCCCCCGTTTCCCATCTCCCCCTTGTCTCTCCCTGTCTCTTTTCCATCTCTCCCCTCGCCTTTCCCACCTCCCTGTCTCTCCCTGTCTCTTTCCATCTCTCCCCCTCCCTGCCTTTCCCACCTCCTCTGTCTCTCCCTGTCTCTTTCCCATCTCTCCTCCCTCGCCTTTCCCATCTCCCCGTCTCTCCTGTCTCTTTTCCATCTCTCCCCTCGCCTTTCCCACTCCCCATCTCTCCCCCTTTCCCATCTCTCCCCCCTGTCTCTTTCCATCTCTTTTCCATCCTCTTTCCCACCTCCTCTGTCTCTCCCTGTCTCTTTCCCATCTCTCCACCTTTCCATCTCTTTCCCATCTCCCCGCTTTCCCACCCATCTCCCTCTCCTGTCTCTTTTCCATCTCTCCCCTCGCCTTTCCCACCTCCTCTGTCTCTCCCTGTCTCTTTCCCATCTCCCCGTCTCCCCTCCCTGTCTCCTTTCCCATCTCCCCTGTCTCTCCCTGTCTCTTTTCCATCTCTCCCCTCGCCTTTCCCACCTCCTCTGTCTCTCCCTGTCTCTTTCCCATCTCCCCCTCTCCCTTCTCACCTTCCCATCTCTCCCCCTGTCTCTTTTCCATCTCTCCCTCGCCTTTCCCACCTCCTCTGTCTCTCCCTGTCTCTTTCCATCTCTTCCCCTCGCTTTCCCACCTCCTGTCTCTCCCTGTCTCTTTTCCATCTCTCCCCTCCCCGCCTTTCCCCCCCATCCCCGTCTCTCCCTGTCTCTTTCCCATCTCTCCGTCTCCCCTGTCTCTTTCCCATCTCCCCTCTGTCTCTCCTGTCTCTTTTCCATCTCTCACCTCGCCTTTCCCACCTCCTCTGTCTCTCCCTGTCTCTTTTCCATCTCTCCCCCTCGCCTTTCCCACCTCCTCTGTCTCTCCCTGTCTCTTTCCCATCTCCCCATCTCTCCCTGTCTCTTTTCCCATCTCCTCTGTCTCTCCCTGTCTCTTTCCCATCTCCCTCCTGTCTCTCCCTGTCTCTTTTTTTCCATCTCTCCCCCTCGCCTTTCCCACCTCCTCTGTCTCTCCTGTCTCTTTTCCATCTCTCCTCCCCTCGTCTCTTTCCCACCTCCCCCTGTCTCTCCCTGTCTCTTTCCCATCTCCCCTCTCCCTGTCTCTTTCCCATCTCCCCTGTCTCTCCTGTCTCTTTTCCATCTCTCCCCCTCGCCTTTCCCACCTCCTCTGTCTCTCCCTGTCTCTTTCCCATCTCCCCCCTCTCCCTCTCCTTTCCCATCTCCCTGTCTCTCCCTGTCTCTTTTCCATCTCTCCCCTCGCCTTTCCCACCTCCTCTGTCTCTCCCTGTCTCTTTTCCATCTCTCCCCTCCCTTTCCCATCTCCCCTCTCTCCCCTGTCTCTTTCCATCTCTCCCCCTGTCCTTTCCCATCTCCCCTGTCTCTCCCTGTCTCTTTTCCATCTCTTCCCCTCCCTTGTCTCTTTCCCACCTCCCCTGTCTCTCCCTGTCTCTTTTTCCATCTCTCCCCTCCTTTTCCCACCTCCTCTCTCCCTGTCTCTTTTCCATCTCTCCCCTCGCTCTTTCCCACCTCCCCTGTCTCTCCCTGTCTCTTTCCCATCTCCCCCTCGTCTCTTTCCCATCTCCCCGTCTCTCCCTGTCTCTTTTCCATCTCTCCCCCTCCCTGCCTTTCCCACCTCCTCTGTCTCTCCCTGTCTCTTTCCCATCTCCCCGTCCCCCTCGCTCTTTCCCACCTCCCCGTCTCTCCTGTCTCTTTTCCATCTCTCCCCTCTTTCCCATCTCCCCTGTCTCTCCCTGTCTCTTTTCCATCTCTCCCCCTCGCCTTTCCCACTCCCCCATCTCTCCCTGTCTCTTTTCCATCTCTCCCCCTCGCCTTTCCCACCTCCCTCTCCCCTGTCTCTCTTCCCATCTTTCCCCATCTCTCCCTCTCCCTCTCCCATCTCCCCGTCTCTCCATCCTTTCCCATCTCCCTGTCTCTCCCTGTCTCTTTTCCATCTCTCCCCTCGCCTTTCCCACCTCCTCTGTCTCTCCCTGTCTCTTTCCATCTCTCCCCTCGCCTTTCCCATCTCCCCTGTCTCTCCCTGTCTCTTTTCCATCTCTCCCCTCGCCTTTCCCATCTCCCCTGTCTCTCCCTGTCTCTTTTCCATCTCTCCCCTTGCCTTTCCCTTCCTCCCTGTCTCTCCCCTGTCTCTTTCCCATCTCCCCGTCTCTCCCTGTCTCTTTCCCATCTCCCCGTCTCTCCTGTCTCTTTTCCATCTCTCCCCTTGCCTTTCCCACCTCCCCTGTCTCTCCCTGTCTCTTTTCCATCTCCCCCCCCGCCTTTCCCACCTCCTCTGTCTCTCCTGTCTCTTTTCCATCTCCCCTCTTCCCCTCCTCTGTCTCTTTCCCATCTCCCCATCTCTCTCCTGTCTCTTTTCCATCTCTCCCCTCGCTCTTTCCCACCTCCCCCCACCTCCTCTCTCCCTGTCTCTTTTCCATCTCTCCCCTCGCCTTTCCCACCTCCTCTGTCTCTCCCTGTCTCTTTCCCATCTCCCCCGTCTCTCCCTGTCTCTTTCCCATCTCCCCGTCTCTCCCTGTCTCTTTTCCATCTCTCCACCTCGCCTTTCCCACTCCCATCCTCTGTCTCTCCCCCCATCTCTTTTCCATCTCTCCCCTCGCCTTTCCCACCTCCTCTGTCTCTCCCTGTCTCTTTTCCCATCTCTCCCCTCCCTGTCTCTTTCCCATCTCCCCATCTCTCCCTGTCTCTTTCCATCTCTCCCCCTTGCCTTTCCCACCTCCCCTGTCTCTCCCTGTCTCTTTCCCATCTCCCCCCCTGTCTCTCCCATGTCTCTTTCTCCATCTCTCCCCTTGCCTTTCCCACCTCCCCTGTCTCTCCCTGTCTCTTTCCATCTCTTCCCCTCTCCTTTCCCACCTCCCATCTGTCTCTCCCTGTCTCTTTTCCATCTCTCCCCCTCGCCTTTCCCACCTCCTCTGTCCTCCATCTCTCCTTCTCTCTTTCCCATCTCCCCCATCCTCTCCCTGTCTCTTTTCCATCTCTCCACCTCGCCTTTCCCACCTCCTCTGTCTCTCCCTGTCTCTTTCCCATCTCCCCAGTCTCTCTCCTGTCTCTTTCCCATCTCCCCGTCTCTCCCTGTCTCTTTTCCATCTCTCCACCTTGCCTTTCCCACCTCCCTGTCTCTCCCTGTCTCTTTTCCATCTCTCCCCCTCGCCTTTCCCACCTCCCCTGTCTCTCCCTGTCTCTTTTCCATCTCTCCCCCTCGCCTTTCCCACCTCCTCTGTCTCTCCCTGTCTCTTTCCCATCTCCCCTCTCCTCCTCGTCCTTTCCCATCTCCCCTCTCCTCTCTCCCATGTCTCTTTTCCATCTCTCCCCCTCACCTTTCCCATCTCCTCGTCTCTCCCTGTCTCTTTCCCCCATCTCTTCCCTCCCCACCTCCCGTCTCTCCCTGTCTCTTTTCCATCTCTCCCCTCGCCTTTCCCACCTCCCTCTGTCTCTCCCTGTCTCTTTCCATCTCTCCCCCTCGCCTTTCCCACCTCCTCTGTCTCTCCCTGTCTCTTTCCCATCTCTCCTCCTGCTCTTTCCCATCTCCCCTGTCTCTCCCTGTCTCTTTTCCATCTCTCCCCCTCCTTTCCTTTCCCACTCTCCCTGTCTCTCCCTGTCTCTTTTCCCATCTCCCCCTCTCCCTGTCTCTTTCCCATCTCCCCGTCTCTCCCTGTCTCCCATTTCCATCTCTCCATCTCTCCCTTGCCTTTCCCACCTCCTCTGTCTCTCCCTGTCTCTTTTCCATCTCTCCCCCTCGCCTTTCCCACCTCCCCTCTCCCTGTCTCTTTTCCATCTCTCCACCTCCCCCCTCCTCTTCCCCCACCTCCTCTGTCTCTCCCTGTCTCTTTCCCATCTCCCCGTCTCTCCCTGTCTCTTTCCCATCTCCCCGTCTCTCCCTGTCTCTTTTCCATCTCTCCCCCTCGCCTTTCCCACCTCCCCCATCTCTCCCCTGTCTCTTTTCCATCTCTTCCCCTTGCATTCCCACCTCCTCTGTCTCTCCCTGTCTCTTTTCCATCTCCCCCATTGCCTTTCCCATCCTTCCTCTGTCTCTCCCTGTCTCTTTTCCATCTCCCCCCTTGCCTTTCCCACCTCCCCTGTCTCTCCCTGTCTCTTTTCCATCTCTCCCCTCCCTGCCTTTCCCCTCCTCCCGTCTCTCCCTGTCTCTTTTCCATCTCTCCCCCCTGCCTTTCCCATCTCCCCGTCTCTCCCTGTCTCTTTCCCATCTCCCCTGTCTCCCCTTGCCTTTCCCATCCCCGTCTCTCCCTGTCTCTTTTCCATCTCTCCCCCTTGCCTTTCCCACCTCCCCTGTCTCTCCCTGTCTCTTTTCCATCTCTCCCCTTGCCTTTCCCACCTCCTCCCCGTCTCTCCCTGTCTCTTTTCCATCTCTCCCCCTTGCCTTTCCCACCTCTCCCCCGTCTCCCTGTCTCTTTTCCATCTCTCCCCCTTGCCTTTCCCACTCCCCGTCTCTCCCTGTCTCTTTTCCATCTCTCTCCCCTCTCCTTTTCCCACCTCCCCTGTCTCTCCCTGTCTCTTTTCCATCTCTCCCCCTTGCCTTTCCCACCTCCCCTGTCTCTCCCTGTCTCTTTTCCATCTCTCCCCCTTGCCTTTCCCACCTCCCCGTCTCTCCCTGTCTCTTTTCCATCTCTCCCCCTTGCCTTTCCCACCTCCCTGTCTCTCCCTGTCTCTTTTCCATCTCTCCCCCTCGCCTTTCCCACCTCCCCGTCTGTCTCTTTCCCATCTCTCCCTCGCCTTTCCCACCTCCATCTCTCCCCTTCCTTTCCATCTCTCTTTCCCATCTCCCCCCTTGTCTCTCCCCATCTGTCTCTTTTCCATCTCTCCCCCTTGCCTTTCCCACCTCCTCTGTCTCTCCCTGTCTCTTTTCCATCTCTCCCCCTTGCCTTTCCCACCTCCTCTGTCTCTCCCTGTCTCTTTCCCATCTCTCCCCTCGCCTTTCCCACCTCCCCCGTCTCTCCCTGTCTCTTTTCCATCTCTCCCCCTCACCTTTCCCACCTCCTCTGTCTCTCCCTGTCTCTTTCCCATCTCTCTCCCCTGTGCTTTTCTTTCCCACTCCTCTGTCTCTCCCTGTCTCTTTTCCATCTCTCCCCCTTGCCTTTCCCACCTCCTCTGTCTCTCCCTGTCTCTTTTCCATCTCTCCCCCTCACCTTTCCCACCTCCTCTGTCTCTCCCTGTCTCTTTCCCATCTCCCCGTCTCTCCCTGTCTCTTTCCCATCTCCCCGTCTCTCCCTGTCTCTTTTCCATCTCTCCCCCTTGCCTTTCCCACCTCCTCTGTCTCTCCCTGTCTCTTTTCCATCTCTCCCCCTGCCTTTCCCACCTCCTCCGTCTCTCCCTGTCTCTTTCCCATCTCCCCCTCTCCCTGTCTCTTTCCCATCTCCCCGTCTCTCCCTGTCTCTTTTCCATCTCTCCCCCGCCTTTCCCACCTCCTCTGTCTCTCCCTGTCTCTTTTCCATCTCTCCCCCTCGCCTTTCCCACCTCCTCTGTCTCTCCCTGTCTCTTTTCCATCTCTCCGTCCTCCCTGCCTTTCCCACCTCCCCTGTCTCTCCCTGTCTCTTTTCCATCTCTCCCCCTTGCCTTTCCCACCTCCTCTGTCTCTCCCTGTCTCTTTCCCATCTCTCCCCTCTCCCTTGCCTTTCCCATCTCCTCCGTCTCTCCCTGTCTCTTTTCCATCTCTCCCCCTTGCCTTTCCCACCTCCTCTGTCTCTCCTGTCTCTTTTCCATCTCTCCCCCTTGCCTTTCCCACCTCCTCTGTCTCTCCCTGTCTCTTTTCCATCTCTCCCCTTGCCTTTCCCACCTCCTCTGTCTCTCCCTGTCTCTTTTCCATCTCTCCCCTCGCCTTTCCCACCTCCCTGTCTCTCCCTGTCTCTTTTCCCATCTCCCCCCCATCCTCCTTGCTCTTTCCCATCTCTCCTCTGTCTCTCCCTGTCTCTTTTCCATCTCTCCCCCTCGCCTTTCCCACCTCCTCTGTCTCTCCCTGTCTCTTTTCCATCTCTCCCCTCGCCTTTCCCACCTCCTCTGTCTCTCTCCCCTGTCTCTTTCCCCATCTCTCCTCCCTGTCTCTTTCCCACCTCCCCGTCTCTCCCTGTCTCTTTCCATCTCTCCACCTCGCCTTTCCCACTCTCCTCTGTCTCTCCTCCCCCTTGCCTGTCTTTTCCATCTCTCCCCCTCCTGTCTTCCCATCTCCTCTGTCTCTCCCTGTCTCTTTCCCATCTCCCCGTCTCTCCCTGTCTCTTTTCCATCTCTCCCTGTCCCACCTCCTCCCTCCCTGTCTCTTTTCCATCTCTCCCCCTCGCCTTTCCCACCTCCTCTGTCTCTCCCTGTCTCTTTCCCATCTCTCCACTCTCCCTGTCTCTTTCCCATCTCCCACCTCCTCCTCTGTCTCTTTTCCATCTCTCCACCTCGCCTTTCCCATCTCCCCTGTCTCTCCCTGTCTCTTTCCCATCTCCCCGTCTCTCCCCTGCCTTTCCCATCTCCCCCGTCTCTCCCTGTCTCTTTTCCATCTCTCCCCCTGCATTTCCCATCTCCCCATCTCTCCCTGTCTCTTTCCATCTCTCCCCTCGCCTTTCCCACCTCCTCTGTCTCTCCCTGTCTCTTTTCCATCTCTCCCCCTTGCCTTTCCCACCTCCTCTGTCTCTCCCTGTCTCTTTCCCATCTCTCCCCTGTCTCCCTCTCCCTGTCTCTTTCCCACCTCCCACCTCCTCTGTCTCCCTGTCTCTTTTCCATCTCTCCCCTTGCCTTTCCCATCTCCCCGTCTCTCCCTGTCTCTTTCCCATCTCCCCGTCCTCCCTGCTCTTTCCCATCTCCCCGTCTCTCCCTGTCTCTTTTCCATCTCTCCCCTTGCCTTTCCCACCTCCTCTGTCTCTCCCTGTCTCTTTTCCATCTCTCCCCCTCACCTTTCCCACCTCCTCTGTCTTCCCTGTCTCTTTCCCATCTCCCCGTCTCTCCCTGTCTCTTTCCCATCTCCCCTGTCTCTCCCTGTCTCTTTTCCATCTCTCCCCCTTGCCTTTCCCACCTCCCTGTCTCTCCCTGTCTCTTTTCCATCTCTCCCCTTGCCTTTCCCACCTCCTCTGTCTCTCCCTGTCTCTTTTCCTTCTCTCCCCCTCACCTTTCCCACCTCCTCTGTCTCTCCCTGTCTCTTTCCCATCTCCCCGTCTCTCCCTGTCTCTTTCCCATCTCCCTGTCTCTCCCTGTCTCTTTTCCATCTCTCCCCTCGCCTTTCCCACCTCCTCTGTCTCTCCCTGCCTCTTTTCCATCTCTCCCCTCGCCTTTCCCACCTCCTCTGTCTCTCCCTGTCTCTTTCCCATCTCCCCGTCTCCCCTGTCTCTTTCCCATCTCCCCGTCTCTCCCTGTCTCTTTTCCATCTCTCCCCCTTGCCTTTCCCACCTCCCCTGTCTCTCCCTGTCTCTTTTCCATCTCTCCCCCTTGCCTTTCCCACCTCCTCCGTCTCTCCCTGTCTCTTTTCCATCTCTCCCCCTGCCTTTCCCATCTCCTCTGTCTCTTTCCTGTCTCTTTCCCACTCCCCCTCCGTCTCTCCTGTCTCTCGCCTTTCCATCTTCCCCCATCCCCCTTTCCCATCTCCTCTGTCTCTCCCTGTCTCTTTCCCATCTCCCCGTCTCTCCCTGTCTCTTTTCCATCTCTCCCCTTGCCTTTCCCACCTCCCCGTCTCTCCCTGTCTCTTTTCCATCTCTCCCCCTTGCCTTTCCCACCTTCCTCTGTCTCTCCCTGTCTCTTTTCCATCTCTCCCCCTTGCCTTTCCCACCTCCTCTGTCTCTCCCTGTCTCTTTTCCATCTCTCCCCCTTGCCTTTCCCATCTCTCCTCATCTCTCCCTCTGTCTCTTTTCCATCTCTCCCCCTCACCTTTCCCACCTCCTCTGTCTCTCCCTGTCTCTTTTCCATCTCTCCCCCTCACCTTTCCCACCTCCCTGTCTCTCCCTGTCTCTTTTCCATCTCTCCCCTGTCTCCTTTCCCACCTCCTCCGTCTCTCCCTGTCTCTTTTCCATCTCTCCCCCTTGCCTTTCCCACCTCCTCTGTCTCTCCCTGTCTCTTTTCCATCTCTCCCCTCTCCCCTTTCCCACCTCCTCTGTCTCTCCTGTCTCTTTTCCATCTCTCCTCTCTCCCTGTCTCTTTCCCATCTCCCCTGTCTCTCCCTGTCTCTTTTCCATCTCTCCACCTCGCCTTTCCCACCTCCTCTGTCTCTCCCTGTCTCTTTTCCATCTCTCCCCCTCGCCTTTCCCACCTCCTCTGTCTCTCCCTGTCTCTTTCCCATCTCCCCGTCTCTCCCTGTCTCTTTCCCATCTCCCCGTCTCTCCCTGTCTCTTTTCCATCTCTCCACCTCGCCTTTCCCACCTCCTCTGTCTCTCCCTGTCTCTTTTCCATCTCTCCCCCTCGCCTTTCCCACCTCCTCTGTCTCTCCCTGTCTCTTTCCCATCTCCCCCTCTCCCTGTCTCTTTCCCATCTCCCCCGTCTCTCCCTGTCTCTTTTCCATCTCCCCATCTCCCCTGCCTTTCCCACCTCCTCTGTCTCTCCCTGTCTCTTTTCCATCTCTCCACCTCCTTTCCCACCTCCTCTGTCCCATCTCCCTGTCTCTTTCCCATCTCCCCGTCTCTCCTGTCTCTTCTCCCATCTCCCCTGTCTCTCCTGTCTCTTTTCCATCTCTCCCCCTCGCCTTTCCCACCTCCCCGTCTCTCCCTGTCTCTTTTCCATCTCTCCCCCTTGCCTTTTCCCATCTCCCCGTCTCTCCCTGTCTCTTTTCCATCTCCCCACTCTCCCTGTCTCTTTCCATCTCCTCCTTTCCCATCTCCCCGTCTCTCCCTGTCTCTTTTCCATCTCTCCCCCTTGCCTTTCCCACCTCCTCTGTCTCTCCCTGTCTCTTTTCCATCTCCCCTCCCTGTCTCTTTCCCATCTCCCCGTCTCTCCCTGTCTCTTTCCCATCTCTCCACCTTGCCTTTCCCATCTCCCCGTCTCTCCCTGTCTCTTTCCCATCTCTCCCCCTTGCCTTTCCCATCTCCCCGTCTCTCCCTGTCTCTTTTCCATCTCTCCCCCTCGCCTTTCCCACCTCCCCGTTTCTCCCTGTCTCTTTTCCATCTCTCCCCCTCCCTGCATTTCCCATCTCCCCGTCTCTCCCTGTCTCTTTTCCATCTCTCCCCTTGCCTTTCCCACCTCTCTGTCTCTCTGTCTCTCTTCTCCCTGTCTCTTTCCCATCTCTCCCTTGTCTCTTTCCCATCTCCCTGTCTCTCTTTCCCATCTCCCCGTCTCTCCCTGTCTCTTTTCCATCTCCCCCCTCCCCTGTCCTTTCCCATCTCCCTGTCTCTCCCTGTCTCTTTCCCATCTCCCCGTCTCTCCCTGTCTCTTTTCCATCTCTCCCCCTTGCCTTTCCCATCTCCCCGTCTCTCCCTGTCTCTTTCCCATCTCCCCGTCTCTCCTGTCTCTTTCCCATCTCTCTGTCTCTTCCCTGTCTCTTTTCCATCTCTCCCCTCTTTTTCCCACCTCCTCTGTCTCTCCCTGTCTCTTTCCATCTGTCCCCCTCTCCTTTCCCTCCTTTCCCATCTCTCCTGTCTCTTTCCCATCTCCCCTTTCTCTTTTCCATCTCTCCACCTTGCCTTTCCCACCTCCTCTGTCTCTCCTGTCTCTTTCCCAATCTCCCCGTCTCTCCCTGTCTCTTTCCCATCTCCCCGTCTCTCCCTGTCTCTTTTCCATCTCTCCACCTTTCCCACCTCCTCTTTCCCTGTCTCTTTTCCCATCTCTCCCCCTGTCTCTTTCCCACCTCCTCTGTCTCTCCCTGTCTCTTTCCCATCTCCCAGTCTCTCCCTGTCTCTTTCCCATCTCCCCGTCTCTCCCTGTCTCTTTTCCATCTCTCCACCTCGCCTTTCCCACCTCCCTGTCTCTCCCTGTCTCTTTTCCATCTCTTCCCCTCGCATTTCCCACCTCCTCTGTCTCTCCCTGTCTCTTTCCATCTCTCCACCTCTTTCCCCTGTCCTCCCTGTTTCTCCCTGTCTCTCCTCCTTCTCTCCCTGTCTTTTTCTCATCTTCCCCCTCCCACCTCCTCTGTCTCTCCTGTCTCTTTCCCATCTCCCCGTCTCTCCCTGTCTCTTTCCCATCTCCCCGTCTCTCCCTGTCTCTTTTCCATCTCTCCACCTTGCCTTTCCCACCTCCTCTGTCTCTCCCTGTCTCTTTCCCATCTCCCCGTCTCTCCCTGTCTCTTTTCCATCTCTCCACCTTGCCTTTCCCACCTCCTCTGTCTCTCCCTGTCTCTTTCCCATCTCCCCGTCTCTCCCTGTCTCTTTCCCATCTCCCCGTCTCTCCCTGTCTCTTTTCCATCTCTCCCCCTTGCCTTTCCCATCTCCCCGTCTCTCCCTGTCTCTTTTCCATCTCTCCCCCTCGCCTTTCCCACCTCCTCTGTCTCTCCCTGTCTCTTTTCCATCTCTCCCCCTCGCCTTTCCCACCTCCTCTGTCTCTCCCTGTCTCTTTCCCATCTCCCCCTCTCCCTGTCTCTTTCCCACTTCCTCCGTCTCTCCCTGTCTTTTTTCCCATCTCTCCCCCTTGCCTTTCCCACCTCCTCATCTCTCCCTGTCTCTTTTCCATCTCTCCCCCTTGCCTTTCCCACTTCCTCTGTCTCTCCCTGTCTCTTTTCCATCTCTCCCCTTGCCTTTCCCACCTCCTCATCTCTCCCTGTCTCTTTTCCATCTCTCCCCCTTGCCTTTCCCACTTCCTCTGTCTCTCCCTGTCTCTTTTCCATCTCTCCACCTTGCCTTTCCCACCTCCTCTGTCTCTCCCTGTCTCTTTTCCATCTCTCCCTCTCGCCTTTCCCACCTCCTCTGTCTCTCCCTGTCTCTTTTCCATCTCTCCCCCTTGCCTTTCCCACCTCCTCATCTCTCCCTGTCTCTTTTCCATCTCTCCCCCTTGCCTTTCCCATCTCCCCTGTTTCTCCCTGTCTCTTTCCATCTCTCCACCTCGCCTTTCCCACCTCCTCTGTCTCTCCCTGTCTCTTTCCCATCTCTCCCCCTTGCCTTTCCCACCTCCCCCGTTTCTCCCTGTCTCTTTTCCATCTCTCCCCCTTGCCTTTCCCACCTCCTCATCTCTCCCTGTCTCTTTTCCATCTCTCCCCCTTGCCTTTCCCACCTCCTCTGTCTCTCCCTGTCTCTTTTCCATCTCTCCCCCTTGCCTTTCCCACCTCCTCTGTCTCTCCCTGTCTCTTTTCCATCTCTCCCTCTTGCCTTTCCCACCTCCTCTGTCTCTCCCTGTCTCTTTTCCATCTCTCCCCTTGCCTTTCCCACCTCCTCATCTCTCCCTGTCTCTTTCCATCTCTCCCCTTGCCTTTCCCATCTCCCCTGTTTCTCCCTGTCTCTTTTCCATCTCTCCACCTTGCCTTTCCCACCTCCTCTGTCTCTCCCTGTCTCTTTCCATCTCTCCCCCTTGCCTTTCCCACCTCCCCCTCGTTTGTCCCTGTCTCTTTTCCATCTCTCCCCATTGCCTTTCCCACCTCCTCTGTCTCTCCCTGTCTCTTTTCCATCTCTCCCCCTTGCCTTTCCCACCTCCCCTGTCTCTCCCTGTCTTTTTTCATCTCTCCCCCTTGCCTTTCCCACCTCCTCCCGTCTCTCCCTGTCTCTTTTCCATCTCTCCCCTTGCCTTTCCCACCTCCTCTGTCTCTCCCTGTCTCTTTTCCATCTCTCCCCTTGCCTTTCCCACCTCCTCTGTCTCTCCCTGTCTCTTTTCCATCTCTCCACCTTGCCTTTCCCACCTCCTCTGTCTCTCCCTGTCTCTTTTCCATCTCTCCCCTTGCCTTTCCACCTCCTCATCTCTCCCTGTCTCTTTTCCATCTCTCCCCTTGCCTTTCCCACCTCCCCTGTTTCTCCCTGTCTCTTTTCCATCTCTCCCCTTGCCTTTCCCACCTCCTCATCTCTCCCTGTCTCTTTTTCCATCTCTCCCCCTTGCCTTTCCCACCTCCCCGTCTCTCCCTGTCTCTTTTCCATCTCTCCCCCTTGCCTTTCCCACTTCCTCCGTCTCTCCCTGTCTCTTTTCCATCTCTCCCCTTGCCTTTCCCACTTCCTCATCGTCTCTCCTGTCTCTTTCCATCTCTCCCCCTTGCCTTTCCCACCTCCCCATCTCTCCCTGTCTCTTTTCCATCTCTCCCCTTGCCTTTCCCACCTCCTCCGTCTCTCCCTGTCTCTTTTCCATCTCTCCCCCTTGCCTTTCCCACCTCCTCATCTCTCCCTGTCTCTTTTCCATCTCTCCCCTTGCCTTTCCCACCTCCCCATCTCTCCCTGTCTCTTTTCCATCTCTCCCCCTTGCCTTTCCCACCTCCCCTTTCTCCCTGTCTCTTTTCCATCTCTCCCCCTTGCCTTTCCCACCTCCTCATCTCTCCCTGTCTCTTTCCATCTCTCCCCCTTGCCTTTCCCACCTCCCCGTTTCTCCCTGTCTCTTTTCCATCTCTCCCCTTGCCTTTCCCACCTCCTTTCTCTCCCTGTCTCTTTTCCATCTCTCCCCCCTTGCCTTTCCCATCTCCCCCGTTTCTCCCTGTCTCTTTTCCATCTCTCCCCCTTGCCTTTCCCACCTCCTCATCTCTCCCTGTCTCTTTTCCATCTCTCCCCCTTGCCTTTCCCATCTCCCCTGTTCTCCCTGTCTTTTCCATCTCTCCCCCTTGCCTTTCCCATCTCCTCTGTCTCTCCCTGTCTCTTTTCCATCTCTCCCCTTGCCTTTCCCACCTCCCCATCTCTCCCTGTCTCTTTTCCATCTCTCCCCCTTGCCTTTCCCACCTCCTCTCTCTCCCTGTCTCTTTTCCATCTCTCCCCTTGCCTTTCCCACCTTTCCTCCCTGTCTCTTTTCCATCTCTCCCCTTGCTTTCCCACCTCCTCTGTCTCTCCCTGTCTCTTTTCCATCTCTCCCCCTTGCCTTTCCCACCTCCTCATCTCTCCCTGTCTCTTTTCCATCTCTCCCCTTGCCTTTCCACCTCTCTGTCTCTCCCTGTCTCTTTTCCATCTCTCCCCCTTGCCTTTCCCACCTCCTCATCTCTCCCTGTCTCTTTTCCATCTCTCCCCCTTGCCTTTCCCACCTCCTCTGTCTCTCCCTGTCTCTTTTCCATCTCTCCCCCTTGCCTTTCCCACTTCCTCCGTCTCTCCTTGTCTCTTTTCCATCTCTCCCCCTTGCCTTTCCCACTTCCTCCGTCTCTCCCTGTCTCTTTTCCATCTCTCCCCCTCGCATTTCCTACTTTCCCCTTCTCTCCCTGTCTCTTTTCCATCTCTCCCCCTTGCATTTCCTACTTTCCCCTTCTCTCCCTGTCTCTTTTCCATCTCTCACCCTCGCATTTCCTACTTTCCCCTTCTCTCCCTGTCTCTTTTCCATCTCTCCCCCATCGCTCCACACGCTGCATTTAAATAATCAATTAAGGGAGAACACGGTGTCTGACCTTTCTGGAGGAGGAAATAAAAGAGCACCTCTCGCTCCTGGGAACAGAATCAGGAGGATAAGAAGGTTCTCTCTTTTTAAATACACTTACTGTATACACACTCTTTACCCAATTAGTTTTGTGGAATGAATGAACAGCCCATACGGGTGACATTTAAGAGCCGATCATATGAGTGTAGTGAGTACTGCGTTGGCCACTGTACTGTATAAGATTGATAACCACCGGATGCAATAGAATCAGGTGACTTGTGTTCATACAGGGGCGCAACTTTCAATGGGGACTTACAAAATGGGGACTTACAAAACCAAAGTTGACCCCTGCGTTCATGTGTGACAGAACATATTTAACTAATGTCCACATATGTGACAGGACATATTTAACTAATGTCCACATATGTGACAGGACATATTTAACTAATGTCCACATATGTGACAGGACATATTTAACTAATGTCAACAGGCTGCTACCCATGTACTATAGTACTGCAACATATCCCTGATACAACACATGTAACTATGAGCTTTGGCCCAGGTGCACATATTACAAATCTGCCGTGGATGCATGCACTGTATGTCTGTTATTTATATTGTGTGAGCTTGAGTGGAGTGATTCACAGAGTTTGGTTTGTTCCACAGGTAGCCGTTACACCCCCCCCCCCCCCCCCCCAAAAAAAAAAAAGTTATAGTGACCCAAAAAAAATTGTCCGAAAGACCCATTCAGATAGCAGCCGATAAGACTAGCCGATAAGATTAGCGGGCCGCAGATGGCCCCCACCCCCACCCCAACAAACACACTCACACACTGTGTTGTGTGTCAACAGACCACTGGGGGTCCATGAGGCTCCTTTCTCTGACTGTGGTTCCCCACAGACTGGAGTCACCCATTGGCAGATGGCCAGGCCCCCGGGCCCCCAGCGTTCAGCAGTGCAGTGTGTGGGACGGGAGCCACCTGACAGTAAGAAGCTAGGACACACACACACACACATATGGCCATCTGCATGGGTGGAATGAGCTAATCTGCCTTGACAGACATAGTTAGAGGTGAAGACACACACACTAATGTGTTACTACATCAAGTCTCTGTCTTGACAAACACAGGGAAGCAGGGATGAGGCAACACACACAGAGAGTGCCAACTGCGCCAGCACATGAGACACAGAAGGGCAAAGGCATGCGCCACCCAAGGCAGGGAGAGACTGAGGAGCCTGGCAGGAGTGAACAGGTAGGCATTAAGGCCGCCCCTTTTCCCCCATCTACCCACCATATCAGGTGGCATCTCTAGCACAGATTAACACTCTGATGTGCAGATAGCCTTGTAACACATGCTTCCCCCCACCACTGACAACAGATTTCCACCTCATCATTTCCATTCTATCACTGTGGATGTGTGAAGTGTGTATGGATGCACAGGAGTGATCCAGGCCAGGATTAGCTTCACTATCTGGGATGGAAATCAGGTGTGGGGAGGGTGGAAGGCCCAGGGCGGTGACGAGGGCTGAGGGAAGGGGCGTTCAGGGGAATGCATGTGCGGCAGGGTAAAGGGTTGAACATATGAAGAGTTCATAGAGAAGCCAGATGTTGGTGTAACTCTGGCAGGGTGTGATAATACACACGTGAGAAAGCAGGGATTGGAGATTTCCTCATTTCTACTTGAGCTAATACAAACACTATATATACTGGAAATCAGGTGTGGGGAGGGTGGAAGGCCCAGGGCGGTGACGAGGGCTGAGGGAAGGGGAGGGCAGGGGCGTTCAGGGGAATGCATGTGCGGCAGGGTAAAGGGTTGAACATATGAAGAGTTCATAGAGAAGCCAGATGTTGGTGTAACTCTGGCAGGGTGTGATAATACACACGTGAGAAAGCAGGGATTGGAGATTTCCTCATTTCTACTTGAGCTAATACAAACACTATTTAAATACTGCGAGCATCTGGGGAATTCCATAATAAAGGAATTGCGCTGAGACTCAGATTTCTAACATAAAATGTTTGTCAAACAAAAACCATTGGTTTCAAAGTTTAACAAACCATACAGCTCTATATAAGGACTACTTTTAACAATTTACAATGAAGATTTTACACAAAAACATGGAGAACTTTTCAGATGCACAGTTTGGTAACAGATTTTTGGTCAAATCTCCCTCAGTTTTTTACAGTATGTGTCTACCTTTTCCAAAAACTGTAGTTAAATAATGTATCTGCCCCGAATGAAAACTCATTGATAACTGCAGAAATAATGGGCTGTCAGCTATGACATGACACATTGACTTAGAGAAAATATATTTTGGTTATTGAACTACAGTAAGTGAAGTGGATTAACACCCGGTAACGGAATGACAGTAATGGAATTTCATCATGGGTCCCTGATCTGTACTACACAGAAAGACATCTTATGGATATGAATGTCATTCTTCTCATTTCACAACTTTTGGACATCACAGACTGACAAAATGTTAACTATTTTCAACATCCATGGATATCTTGTGTCTGTCGGTGCTCAGTGGGTGAGAACGCAGATTTACAGTCAATGGAAAGAGAGAGGGCTCATTGGTACGTGTCAGAAAAAGGTGGGAGAGGTGACATTAACAGGAGAGTGAGAGCGGCAGAGTGAGAGATAGAGAGAGGGCTCATTGGTACGTGTCAGAAAAAGGTGGGAGAGGTGACATTAACAGGAGAGTGAGAGAGGCAGAGTGAGAGATAGAGAGAGGGCTCATTGGTACGTGTCAGAAAAAGGTGGGAGAGGTGACATTAACAGGAGAGTGAGAGAGGCAGAGTGAGAGATAGAGAGAGGGCTCATTGGTACGTGTCAGAAAAAGGTGGGAGAGGTGACATTAACAGGAGAGTGAGAGAGGCAGAGTGAGAGATAGAGAGAGGGAAGGGTTGTCCAGACTCAGAATGTTTTAACCATTTTGGTTACCAGACAACAGAAAGACAAAACAGTTATGAGCTGAACATAACAGTACGCCAGTGGGATGGAGGACAGTAGCAGGTGACCCAACTGTAGTTTTTTTTAATTATGATTTCCCATTGTAGCCAATTCAGTTGCAGTAATTTCTTACCGATTTTTGGGTAATTCCATTATCAATTTAGTAACGGAATGACAAGTTTTAATTGATCAGTAAAATCACTATAACTACATATATAATTGGTAGGTCTACCTTTACTTGTTACTTCTGTGAACTTTTTATCATCCTCCCTCCTCATGAGGGAGAGAAATTAGGAAATATCTTAAAGATATTTGGGATTTTGGTAACAGAATTGCAAGATACAAGTCGATATTTCTTAACTTACAGAAGGTAAACTTTTCTCCAAAAGGAAATATGTGTTGATATTAGTTGGCAGGGGTCTTTACTTTTAAGAGTTTTTTTCTGGTAGATGTTTTCCTCTAAATTTCTTCTTCAGATTCCCTCCCTCCCTCCCTCTGTCTCTCTCTTTCCATGTCCCTACTCTCTGTCTCCACCCCCGCTCTCTCTCCTTCTCCACCTGTAATTTCCTCAGGTCTGGAGTGTAAATGAAGCCACACAACACTGCAAGCCTCTTCTCCTGCCAGGTTTATCTGACCACCGCTCTACCTCCTTCCCCCAACCATGGGCACTGGCAGCCAATCTGCTAGCAGTTTATCACTGCTACTTCATCACCATGACTCCTGGCAGCCAAATACAAGCTTCCAAATCCTGCTACTACACACACACATCTGCAGTGTTGTGAAGCGTGGGCGAACGGTGTGTATCGGTTAAACAGGTGCAGCCTGGGGCAAAGCTCTATAAAGCTGCTGCTCCTCATGGAGAGCTCTGGCTTAGTGTGCACTGCTGGGACCATGGGTGACACGTGTGTTTTGTGTGTGTGTGTGTGTGTGTGTGTTTGTTTGTTTGTTTGTTTGTTTGTTTGTTTGTTTGTTTGTTTGTTTGTGTGTGTGTGTGTGTGTACAGCAGTTGTAAACATTTTCCAATTGAGGTGGTACTGACAGCAAACCATTAAGACAAACAAACTGGAATTTGAATATGTTTCCATGTTACAGAGCATGGTGCTCTAACAATGGAGATGATGCTGCCATGGCCTTTCCATGGGCTAATGTAGAGATCTGACACTAGTCGCCTCAATGTGAAAGGGGTAGAGAGGAGAGAGGAGGAGAGGGGACGAGAAGAGAGGAGAGAAGAGGGGTAGAGAGGAGAGAAGAGGAGAGAGGTAGAGAGGGGAAGAGAAGAGAGAAGAGGAGAGGGGACGAGAAGAGAGGAGAGAAGAGGAGAGGGGAAAAGAAGAGAGGAGAGAAGAGGGGTAGAGAGGAGAGAAGAGGAGAGAGGTAGAGAGGAGATAAGAGAGGGGAAGAGAAGAGAGAAGAGGAGAGGGGAAAAGAAGAGAGAAGAGGAGTGGAGAGGGGTAGAGAGGAGAGAAGAGAAGAGGTGTAGAGAGGAGAGAAGAGTGGAAGAGAGGAGAGGGGAGAGGAAGAAGAGAGTGGAAGAGAGGAGGAGAGGAGAGGGGAGAAGAGAGGTAGAGAGGAAAGTAGAGGAAAGTGGAAGTGAGGAAAGAAGAGGAGAGTGGAAGTGAGGAGAGAAGAGGAGAGAAGAGGAGAGTGGAAAAGAAGAGAGAAGAAGGGGGAGGAAGAGAAGAGAGAAGAAGGGGGAGGAAGAGAAGAGAGAAGAGGAGAGTGGTAGAGAGGAGAGAAAATGAGAGTGGAAAAGAAGAGAGAAGAGGAGAGTGTAAGAGAGGAGAGAAGAGAAGGGAGGAAGAGAAGAGAGAAGTGGAGAGTGGAAGAGAGGAGAGAAGAGAGAAGTGGAGAGTGTTAAATAGGAGAGAAGAGGAGAGGGGTAGA